>NC_090927.1:958360909-958655909 GCF_040938575.1 Ambystoma mexicanum
TTCTGCAGTCCTCTTTCAGTATTCACCCAGGTGATTTCTAGGCAGTGCTCCTGGCAAGGTTACATTTTGCAGCCCTCTTTCAGTATTCACCCATATCATTTTAGGCAGTTCTCCCGGGAAGGTGAAATTGTGCAGAACACTCTCAGTATTCACCCAGATGATTTTTAGGCAGCAGTCCTGCAAGGTTACATTCTGCAACCCTCTTTCAGTATTCAACCAGTTGATTTTTTGGCAGTTCTTTTGGCCAGGTAAAATTCTGCAATTCAGTCTTCACCTAAATGCTTTTAAGCTGCTATCCCCTCTCTGCTTGTGCGGCCACTTTCTAACCTAAAAGCTACACCTCTGAAATATTGAAATCAGGAGGTGTTAACTTATTAGACGTGAGTCTTAATTGGATGGCAACGGTCCACTCCACCCCCAAGGTCCAGAACCTGTCTATGGATTACCCCCTGGGATCATGTAGTTGAAATGATGGGAAGGATGAACCCACCCATCACAGTTTATATTTAACACTTAAATGTTTCACCTAAAAAGTCACTACATGACAAAAATGATTATTTTACAAATAAACAACACAACATATATATTTGTCCCTCTAATCATGCTTCACTTGATGAAATAAATCTCATCTCGGCAGGAGATTTCAGGTACAAACAGCAATCTTTTGCAGTTTATACAAAAATTCTAATAGTTATGAACATGAAATGTTCTCTCCAGATAGCTCATTTATTAAGTCATTATATCCCAAAATCTCTACTTTGTGACATTTTCTGGGGAATTAAAAACACATTTAAGGTTGTATCTCTTATCACCAAGGTCGAATTGTGATGGAAGTGGTGGCAAACAGCCTTGAGATAAGCTTTAAAATGATGGAGGTCCCATTTCTGTAAGTATCATTCTTCCAAAGTTACTGGCACAACGTGACTCCTGATATAAACCTATGGGAACTTAATTACTTACATATAGGTTTCATTTCTTGGCCGGGTTTTCATTTCCCCTCGGACACCTGCTCCAGTCTCTGATGCTTGTTTGTTGATTTTAGCCTGGTGTACAATTATAAGCCTTCCTTCTCCCAGGGCATATGCCATTAGCTGGTGCTTGTGTCAGAGAACAGGCCCCAACAAAAATGTTCCTGGCTGCTTGAACGTTCTGAATAGAAACTGGGCCCTTCTCAGGAAACAAATATGTACAGAAATGCCTCTAGAAACAGACACGTATATTTGTGAAGATTATTCTGGGTTTGCAAATGTCATGCTTTCCATGTAGAATAAACCTTTAATTTGTCTAGGCTTTATCAATCATATGCAAGGCCCAATCAGTACGTGAATTTCTCTTTATTTGAAAAAGCATTATATTATGTGGCAGATGCAAATGAAATGCTTCTTTTCATTTTTCTTCATAAGATAATGAAGGGTAGGCATTGGTTTTTAGTTCTTTGTCATTCACACAGTATTTTTATGTGGTAGATGAAAATCAAAGTCTGCCATCCTTCTAGCTTGTCAGACGCAATGTGCCTTTCCGGTTAACTTGTGCAGCCTGGTTTTATTTTTCGCATGTTCCTTGATTCCTCTGAAGAAGTAGATACAGTTTGAATTCACTAGACACATTAGCAGTGTTGACATTTTTGATGCTGGCTTTGCAGTCTGCCATTGTGTCTTCCCATTACAAGAAGGTATTTCTGCACAATTTGGGCTTACCATGGCCTAATGCATTTAATTTTGTCTTGGGCCAAAAGTATCCCGCAATGTGAGGAATTAGCAAGTGATGCAAGCATGTTAAATGAAGGGTGACAGGTGGATGAGGGACAAATCACTTCCTGGAGCCCCTAGTGATGTAAAGGCAGAGAATATTGTTGAGCAGATGGTATCTGTATGGGAGCAGATTGTCATGACCCTTGCCCCTGGCCCTCACTGGCAAGTCAGCCTTCCAGTTAGGGCCAGGTCAAAGGCCTTAAAACCTCATCCAAGACTCTCTTGAAGTTAGTCCTGGCACCCTTGGCGCCAGGCTCATGACCATCATGAAGACCAACATTAGAATGGGACTATTTACTTGGGACTATTTAACTTGGGGGGTTCAGCCAACATGGAGGCACACACATAGCTCAGTCACAAGAAACTGAGCTATGCGGTCTAGTCTTTTGGGTGTGGCAGGCCTGGGACTACTTTACCTGGACTACTTTGGATGTGGCAGGCCTGGGACTATTTTATCTGGACTACTTTACCTGAGACTATTTAAACCACACCCAAACAGCAGAACTGCATTATTCTGCTGTGGTCAGCGTAACGCTCACCGTGTCCAGTTCTTTGATGCCAGTTTATCTGAAACCAAGTACCTGCAGAGAGAGAAAGAACACTACGAAACTTACCTGGAACAGTATCCTGTCTTCAATCCATCGCTGACTTCAGTTCCACTCACCTGAAGGTACGAACTCCATCATCCGTAACCGCATGCATCCTGGAATGCCATAACCTGGAAAGAGAAAAAAAGACAGCATTAGTAAGCGTTTACTCATGTTTCCTCCCGAATGAAGAAATACACACAATTCTTACCTGGGTAGTCATCCCCTGGTCAGTATCATTGCTGGAACATTACAGCGCTCAGCAAGGAACATCGCAACCTGCAAGGAGAGAAAAGACACAGGTTAGCAATATAAAAGGTGAAACAGCACCACGCATCATGCATTACTCACCGGACAGCATCGCGCACAACGCGCTTTCCCCTACCGACCCATGCTCATCTTCAAACTGCATGACAACACCAAAATACCTTTCCATACCTAAAAGGAAAGAAGCAAGACATTATTATTCAAACTAAGAGGAACATAAGAACTGCATATAAAGACTGTAAAGCAGCAAACCTACGGAGTCGAAGCAGGCCTGGATTCCCACAGGGGGGCTTGTACCAGTGAAGGAACTTGGTCACTGCTCGCCCCCACATCTACGCGCCCCTGCCACGAGGAGCAGGACAGAGAATTCACCTTTTACAATATTAAGCTGAGGAGAAGGCCCAAGGGGGAGGCAGGAGTTGAGGCCAAGGGATGTGGGAAAACCTAAAGACAATCTGGTATTGAATCCAGCTCTCCTATATTGCAGACCCATCTTTAACCAGACGCATTACCAAGGGACCGGGAGAGGGTTCGAGAGTGAAAATCATCCAACCAGGGCTGGGTGGCATCCCCGTGGATACCAGGTGAGCGTAACACAGATATATACCTCTTGCTATGTTATCAAGGTTGCTAGACTAGGCTCCCACCAAACCTTGTGGTAATCTCAGTGGAAGTAGGTGAACATGGTTTAGCTTAAGTTTATCCAGTGACCATCTGCAATAAATGAGTTAATAACCAAATATGAGTTCTCCTTGAATGCATCCTGCTGAGGGGTCCACACACCACTCTCAGCATGTCTCTGTTCATGCCCTCTAAGTGATCCTTTTTGCCTGTACCAGGCACAACCAGGTAATGCAGTCACATAGTTCTGAAGGACCTTGGCGTAAATTCCTGCAAGACAGCACCTTTCGGTCCTACCTTATGTTTATGCCTAAGGGTCCAAATGGAAACAACTATTGTCCTAAGCCAATCTATCAGGCAACAGTGTAATGCAACACAAGCTGAAAATATAAATAGAGATACTGAGATTCAATAAAACATAGTGAACATGTGATGCACCAAGGACATTTTTACATCCCACGCTCCCCTCTTGGCCCTATAGTGCAACACATATGATTAAATGATGAAACACATCACAGGTTTTATTTGAAGTTACAGTAGTCCCTCACTCTGTTACAAATAGTAAAGGTTTTATGGGAAACATTTCTCTGCAGCCAGACCTTTCAGTTATTTATTCCCTACATTACAATCTAAATTTCAATAGTCATCAGGCATCAATTTCTTTCTTTATTTCATCTTGATCATCCGCTATGTTATCATCAAATCTAATACTGGAATAGAACATTTGACTTCCCCCGATGTCTGAGGGGGGCTGGAGGTCACTATCATTGAAGCATTCCCACTACATTTACATTTGCAGCAACATAACAATAAACCTGTCAGAATAATAGAGAACAGTATCAAACTAAAGGTGGTGGTAACTAAACGTCTTTCTTTGTCATGTTCTGTCAATAATCATAACACATGTGAGTGGGTGCACAAGGTGGACTACTGCTGTGCTATCTGCAATGCTTGTTTGTCCTAATCAAAAACAACCTCAAAGATATGAATTTCTTGTTTAACCTCTTGCATTTTCTGCACCTGTGGCAACTGTTCAAAAAGGTTCTCAAACATATGCAGAATCAATCAATTTCAATCTTGTTAAAATTCAAGGTCTAAACTTACCTCTTGGGACGTTTCAGCTGGCCAGCAAATATTATCGGCCTCATTCAGAGTTTGTGGTAATCTGACAGTAAAGCCACTGAATTACCACCTAAATTGGTTACCGTTACATCACTCAATTCCGTGAATTTACCACATGATTCCGACTGGTGGCATGGTGGTGTTAGTACCCATTTTGGAGTCCTTAGGACTCCATGGGGATTTTTGTAGAATCACCATGAGTGGTAATTGTGCTGTGGTAAATCTGAAGATGTGTGGTGTTAAAGTGTAGGATAACCTGTAATTCCTTTACCACCATACTAGAAATGCCACCACTCATTTGCAGCACTGCCAAACGTGTAATGAGGCCCTATGTGTTCTAATACTGGTTCTGAGTTGATATTAACTGAAGACAATGCAATCTTTCGTATACAGCTATGACTGGCCTGACACAAGACCATTGATTGTTAGGAGGGATTTGCAGAAGGTACTTATCACAAATCCCTGTCAACATATATGAATTCTCACTAACAGGCACTGACCTCTAGCTAACGTGCTAAGACATTGCAGTTGCTGAGGTTGGAGGTGCTACAATAACCAATTGGTGCATAATCGTATACACAATTCAGGAGTTGCTCCTTGTGCACTTGCCAGATATTGTGCTGGACTTCGAAGCGGTCTCACCTCCCACACTGCATTGTGGGTTCCCAGTAACAGTTGAAATCTTCCCATGGGCCTGGTATAATCTGACGTGTCTAGCCCCCATGCCATCCACTGAGACTGGCTTGAAAGGTGTACAGCAGTCCTCTGCATTTGCAGCTGCTTTCACTTTTTCCTTAATGGTCAGAGCTCTTCTAGGATACTGTAATCATTGGGAAATTCCTGTGGACAGGCTTGATGCTGCACAGCTTCTTGGATACTTGGCTATTTAGTAAGTCATGCACCTCATCACAGGGAAAGTCCCACTCAGGCACTGTTCGTGAAGCTGTAATGTTCCAAACAAGCTGTGTCCAGATTTCTCTGGTAGTCGAAGTAAGGGAGAATATAATGTGAAGTTTGTTTATCTTAGCGTCAGTGTTCGTGAGTTGTGCTCCAGTAATAAACTCTGAAGCCGATTCCAGCTGACTTAAAGGTCACTAAGGGACTGCCCCCTACACATACTCCCTCCTGAAATGGCTGTCTTTTCTCCATCCCACACTCCTGCCAGATAACAATACTTGCCACTTTTGCACTAACTGAATTGCTCCTCCCCTTGAGCAATTAGGAAACTGCAAAGTCACCTGGAAGGCAGTGAAAAAAGATAATCATGTATATTACCTTGCATCCTATATGGTGCAGGAATCTGGGCCTGGAATTATGGCTTCGAATTGAACAAATTAGAAGGCAAATTGCTTAAAACACTGTTACATTTACCCACAACGATTGTCCATTGATTACAGTCAAATCCCTTTATTTTGGATACAAGTATTCATAAAAGTACAACAACAATCAGTTATATGACATTGTACAAGATATCAAACCAAGGAATATGAAAGACATAAAATACATCTCATAAAATTCTAAAATAGCCATCATAAAATCCAGACTTTATCATAATCATGCAAACTTTGTTGGCCCACAGAAAGTTCATGTGCTTAGTTAAAAATTAGCACATGAGAATAGGGTAATCTTAGGTTTGTAGGTTATTTCCTTTTTCACGCACACTCCAAGCTCTCTGAATGTACATGGAGACCAACCAAGCTTTGAGTGGTGAATCTGCTTACAATAAAATGTTTAGAGCCGGGCGATACTGCTCAAAGCTGCCGCCTTTTAAAATAGGGACCAGCAGTTTTTCCCTCAGTATGGAGTAACCTGGGCAAAAGAACAGGAAGTGCGCCGGGTCTTCAGTATCTGCCTGACACAACGGGCAATTCGCCCCAATGTTCCTTCCTGGTCTTTAGCTTAGGATCTCACCTAACAAAAGGCATTCACATTGCGCTCTTGTTAGAGGTGCTCTTTGCTGTTTATTATTCGTCATGATCAATTAATCTTTTATACTATCTCTGGCCAAAATCATCAACTGCCTATTGGCAGGTTTAGATATCTCCAATGATTCTCTTGCTTCTGTTACCCACATCGTAGGCATGTTCTTGAGTTCACGACTCACTTTCCCATTCAAATGGGCAAGTTCGTTAAAGTAAACACCTGCATTAATATTATCCAGCATCTTCTTAACATTAGAAAACCATTCAATATTTTCAACATCTCTCTTCATCAGCAAATAAATGCCGTAAGTGATTTGTTTTTATAGGTCATGTAATGTAGCGAGAGCTGCTACAGTATTCTTAATGGAACATTCAAGAAAACTTTTTCTGGAGTATAGTAAGTGGTACATTTTAGTTTACACTGTAGAGGAGCAGACGTGTATGTCACTGATAGGCTCCGCCCCCCAACTCTGTCATGCTGGATGAATGATAGGAAGACAGTGTGCATGGCACCAGGTATCATCCAAATAATGCATTGAGTGTATTAGAGACGTTATGCGCTCAGACAACCGTATAGAATGAACTGAGGTGGTAGCATGTGAATTGCAGAAACCACCGAAAATGGAGGAGTTGTAAAGAAGATCTGACAGGTGCAAAGTGCTGTCATAAAGAGAAGATACAATGACACATTGAAATTATATAAAAATGCAAAAAGAAAGAAGATGTAACTGAAGCAACAAGAGTAAACATACGTACAAGTAAGTAGAAACCATATATACAAAGAAGATAAGTAACCAGATGAGTAGTGACTGTATATACACAGAAACACAACATAGATGAGCCATGTAAAAGCTTTCTGCAGTAGTAAACATAACACAGGTGCAGCGGCCATGTTGGAAAGATGTACGATGGCTCTAAATGCTAGTAGCGAAGAGCTTGAGGGAGAGAGACCAGAGCAGAAGAGCTGACAGAGGCTGGGAATAGAAATTCATGCATGAACAAAGAACAGCTGCTGGTCATAGATCAGGGACAAAACGGCGAGAAGATAGAGAAGGGTACAAGGGGAGTTACCAAGGATAAGCAACATGCGCAGGACATATTTCTCTTAGATTAATTAAATGAATGAACATTTACGAGTGCCAAGTATTAACAATACAGATACATAAAAACCTATGAGAGACGGAACAACCAAGTCTCCAGAAGCAAAGAAGAGTAATGACATCCAGATTAATTGAATTTAATAGCACCTAATAAAAGGCAAAATTGACAAAATTGTGGTCGCCTCACATGTGACTCAGAATTCGAAAACAAGGCCTAATCATTAACCTCCAGACAACGATAGTGGTGTACCTACACTCACTTAAATATCCCAGAGAAGAGAACAGTCTGGAAGATCAACTACAAAGAAGATGCCTTGACTGAAGGCTTGTCTGAAGAGAGATGGTAGAGCGAATTTGGCAAGCGGGCAGTAGTCTGACATTGTTCTCCACAGCAGAGTTTTGTTTTGCTTACGTGCTGCTAGTGAGCCGAGTGTCCAAGGTTGGGAGAGGATGCAAACCTATCATGAGGGCCTATGCAACGATGAGCGTACAATGTTGCATGTGCCAATCTGCTACTGTTATACTGTAATTATCTTTTAAACTTGCTCTAGGCGTGCCTACCAGATAAAGGAACAGTCAATAAAGTAACTAACAATTATAGACTCTATAAGTAGATATGTTCCCCTAACAAATCCCCAGGTCCGATAGGTTTTTTTATTTGCCACGTAGGATAACGTCATAGCTGACGGAGGTATAAAGCCTTTGTGTAACTAATCTGCATTGTGTATGTGTGGACTATAAACTGTTGTTCGCCAGATTGGGCTACTTTATATTGAATTTATAATAAAGTAGTGCTTTGCGAATATACTTTGAGTGATGTTCCCTCTAAGCTGTGTGCATGTGCGCTTGCCCAGCTTCCTTCTGGTGCCGCTCAGAAGAATTTGAGCAGCGTACACATACAATTCCCACTGTCTCAAGAGTTAATATGGTACAAGCCACAGCAGTTACCTGTCATTTGCTTTCTCTCAAAATACAGCTAATGTGTACTAACTGATCTTGATATTATGGTGTATTATGATATAATACACCCTTAAACAAGTATGAATAAGTGGCTCCTTGAACATAACATTTTACTAAGATATGCCTGCACACATTAATCAAATAACCTTCCATCCCCACCTATGATTTTGTACTTGACTCTACCACACTTGTACCTTTTGACTCTAACATCCACCCTTGTCCACATTTAGATATTACCAGGCAACTTTGAATCTGCGTACTTTGGCTCTGACCTACATCTACCTGTCTTATGTTTGTTGTAATATGAATAACATTCAAGCACCAGAATTTCTTTTACCTGTTGTCCTTAGCAAAAGCATCATCCACACTACATAACCAAACTCTCAGCTCAAATATCGGATAGTGACTGTAACTAAGCAGGCACAGGAAGATGAAGAAGAAATCAGCAACTTTCCAAAACCAAGTCGGACATTTCGGCAGTACAATACAGTAAAGAAAATGTGTTTGTTTGTTAAAGGAAAGGATATTCTAGTAACCGTTTAGGAAACTGCACTGTTTTCTTCTGTGCTCAGCTGTTGAGAGTTTTCCAATATAAGTTTGTGTTCTGTGTTTATTGTCTTTAGCATCCCCATGTGTCTTGTTTAACTGATAACCTTGAATTGCAGAGGAGGGGTCTCTAGTTCCAAAAGAAGGCACTCAATCTGGTGTAACTCTGAGCATTGCTGCTGTTAACAAACTGCAAATATTTGTGAATTTCTTCAACGGGCCCCATTAGAAACCTCAGTAAGGTTCATGTTGAATTTTGTGTAGGCTGTGGTAACAAAGAGTGGGCAAAACTATAGGAAGCATTTTGTGCCCTGTCATTTCACGTCCTAGTTCAGGATTACAAGCAGGACTCTGGGAAGATTTTACTCCCTACTTGGAATGAAATGATTTTTAGGGGAGTAAAAAAGTAATTAGCTTTGCCAATATGGATACTTGACGCTTCTTGAAAGCTGTTCTTTTTCCTGAAAAAAAGGCCTATTGAAATTGGCCAGTAATAGTATTAGAGTTCCTTCCTATGCAATTGCTATGCTGGTCACTGATTAGAAAATATCAGTGGAGCTTTGTGGGTAGTAACAGGTGGCAGAATCATTTATGTTAATTATTTTGCATCTTTGTTGGGAACCTTTTCCTGTTTTTATGGAGCAAAACTTTATGGTGTATATGGCTCTTAGCTGCAAGGTTGGTTTTGAGTAAGTGGTGTCACAGCTCTGTTCACAGGACAATATAATGTTGATGGCTAGCAGAAGAATGATGCAGTTATTCTGATTTAGCTATCATCCTTACACTAATTATGGGAGGTGCGCTCTCCTGGCCCTTGAATGACTTAGTTAAAGTGGCACATGAACTCCTTGGCACGTTTTCTGATGCATTCCTTTTAGTAGCCATTATTTCTTCTGCAAATATTGTATCCTGTATGAATTTATTGACAGCCATATCAGTTATGACAAGTGATATTTGTTTTTTGCAATACATATGAGTGTTTTTCCCAAATGACTTACAAAACATTCTGCATTGTCTCTGAGCAGTGTCAACAAATGAATAGCCACAACTAAACCTATTCTTTATACTGAGCATAGAATGCTTTTTTGTGCATATCTCTCTCTACACAGGATGCATTTTGCTAGGTACTGTGGCAGATCTTGAAGTCTTGGACTGGTTGATGAGCTCTCTTTAAATATATGTATGTAAAAAGTGTTTTTAGATGCACATTTTACACTTCTGTGCAAAGAATGACAGTGGTTGGCTGGGGAAATTCCCTTCCAAACTCTCTTCGGAGATGATAGCTCACTATCTATGCATGCTCATAAAGTGGGTTACCTAGTTAGTCAGTTGCAGACATGGAAAATAATGTGTGCATGAAAGCCAACCATTTTTCCACTTAAAGAAAAATAATTAGAGGGAACATTGTTTGAGTCTGTCCGGTTATTTGGGTACAAGAGTTTTTGTTGTGGTAATTCCATTCTGTGCATAGATATGCGCAAAAAGTCCTGCTGCACATTTGGTAGCAGTGTGATGGATCAAGATCCAGACCCTTGAATGCTCAACATCTTTCACCATTAGCCAGAAGACCACAGAGGTCCTGCAGAGAACCGCGCTGTGACATGTGTGGCCCAAGACAGTTGGCAGGTGCCCCTTTGAAGAAATTCCTGTCCGGTCCCCACAGGGCCCCCGTGGACTGAAGGTGAAGTGGTCGATTGGAGAAGAGTCGAGACCGAAAGCCTCGCACTGAACAACAGATGTAAGTAGAAACATTGAAAGTGGCAAATAAAGGGTGAGGGGTCATATTGTATGTATATAGTGGGAGGACGTACCAGGATTTGTTAGGGAAAAGGAGATACCTCCATACCTATCCTCAAGAAGGAAGAAGGCACTGCACTACACTCCGCAACAGAGTATTATTTAAGGGATTCCTGCAGCTACAGCAAAGGAACGGTGCGTGACATGCCCAAATGGAGGAAAATAGAGATGAGATATCTATCAGGAGGATGAGACAAGACGATTGTAGAAAAAGTGCGCACATGTTTTGATGGGATTTTGAAAAATATTAGTGCAGAAAATATATTGACGTGCTTTCTATTAGTGGTGATGAAATAGGTTGAAAGCTTAAAAATTATAAGAACGATAGTAATAAAAATCGACAAATTATTAGGCCCTAGAAAAGCAAGCGATTGGCGCCAATGAAACCTAGGATGGATAATATTTGAAGAAAAATAATATAAAAGAGATTCTTAAAATTATCAAACTAATAATAGGATAATACAAATTGACAAAAAACTATAAACAAAGAGATAAAAATGCATATTGTTATATAGGTTTGGAAACATTTTGGGAGAAATTGAATTTTTGACATAGAGGCAGCGATTGATGGTGCTGGACCAAAGTGACCGTGGAAGTGTGATTAATTAATTAAATAATAAATGGAAATTCTAGTGAGTATTGACAATCAAAAACTACTTCTCATTATGCGGGACAATCCCCTGTTACATCTATGCAGGACATTACCACCATACACACCTAAAATAAGGAAGTACCACAAAGAGTGGGTGAAGGGCACAACTAATTAAACACTTGTGCCGTGGCCTCAAGAAGGTTAATTATCAACGGCAGTAGTTTGACACATGACAACATACTTGCATGCTACGTACACGGGCAAGAAGCTACTATTAGCTGTTTTAGAACTTTGGAAGAGGTACCAAAGTGAGAGAGGAGATCTGCCAGATAAGGAATGGATGCTTAATCAGCATAAAGTGGAGGACGTTTGACCATCAGCTCCTTTTTCTCCTCCTAAAAATGATAGCATGATAGAAGACGCACAGGGGATTTATCCTCTAAAGGAATTAAAAGCAGCAGCGGGGTATGGTAATCCAACATAAGCACCTCCCACTTACAATAGTGAAGACAGCATGGGAGAAAGTAAGACTGGAACGTAAATATATGTCCATTCATAAAGAAAAGAGCATGATGAGAGATAGGATAAACAGATAGAAATAGAAGAGGAAGCCAGAAGACATAAAAAGAGAGAACGACAAAGCAAGTGGAATGACAATAGTACAAATCAAGTTGGTGGAAGGTCAGATACTATTGACGTTAGATGAGAGAGGCATTGACGATGTTAAAGAGAGAGAGGAAAGTGAAAAGAAGGAAAAAGAACGAGAAGGGCATACAAGGAAGAGAAAGCAAAGGAAAGGAAACAAAAGGAAGAACAGAGAAGGTGTGAAGAACAGAAGAAAGAGAACAGAATAGAAGAAACGTGAAGAAATAGAATCCCAAGAATTGAAAGAACGTACGTTGCAAAGAAGGGGAGAAGAAGAAGAAAGGTGAGGAGGAGGGAAGAAGAAATGAGAAAGAGTGGGGACAAAGAGATGGTGAAATAGATCATATTGTTAACAGGGGCATGGTACCCATTGAAGCATGCGAGCGGTGGGAATAAGAGACATGGGCCGAGGAGCATGAGGCAAAAGTCATAGGGAATAGGATTGGGGATCTATATAGACAGATGAAAGAGAATGGTGGCTATGAGGCTATGGGGAGCATTGCAGGATCTCCGCTGAAGGAAACAGGAAATAGAGCTGATAACATGTTGATGGATGATCATACAACGCTGTCCCTAAGTAGGCTAAATTTCGATGATGAGGAAAGAGATGACAGTCATACCAGTTGGGGTATGATGATGTCAGACGAATATTGATATTGATATTTTATTTGCATCACACTCATACACAAGTGTTTTAGAGCGCGACGAGGCAAGGGAGGGGAACAAGGGAGAACAAAACAACGATCTTACTAGGCCAAGTGACATTGAGAACGTGCAAGTGCAGGGGAAACATAAGGGGGAAAGTGCATGGAGGGGGTGGGGAGTGGAAAGTGCTGAGCAATGGAATAAATAAAAACAACAAGCAGTGGTAGTGCAGCCAGCAAGTGGCAAGTGCTATGTTTAAGGCAACAGACAGGGTGTGTCTGATAAGTGCAGAAAAGGGGGCGGGAGGGGCTGTAGGGTTACAGATATGGAGCCAATTGCAAGGGATTGCCAGGAGTCAGTGCGGGTGGGTGGCAGAGTGAGCAGGTATCTGGGCTCGAAAAGTCAGAGGGTAACCAGGTGCACAATGCTGAGGCAGAAGAGATCAGCAGGGGAGAGGAAGAGCGAAGGCGAAGCAAAGAGGAAGGTCTTGAGGTGCTTCCGGAACTGGAAATGGTTCTCCTCAAGTTTCAGAGTGGCAGGAGGGCTGTTCCAGAGGGTGGCCCCAGCCGAAGACACATCTACCCCCAGCTTGTTTCTTTGAAAAACTACTGACCCTGAGGGAGTTTGAAGTGGAAGAGCAAAGAGCTCGGGAGGGAAGGTATTTACAGAGAGACAGCTAAAGGTATTTTGGCCCCAGGCCCCAAAAAGCCTTGTGGACAATACAAAGGGTCTTAAATTTAATCCTTGCAGCCAATGGGGAGATTTCAGGGCTGGAGAGATATGATCCCAGGGCTTGAGGCCAGGGACAAGTCGTGCAGGCCTGTTCTGGATAAGTTGCAATGGACGGTGACTAGAAGCAAGTAGATTTAGAAAGAGGCTGTTGCAATAATTCAACCTACAGAGAACCAGGGCTCGAGAGACAGTGAGCTTCTGGGGGATGGAGAGGAAAAAAAGAATAGCTCTTAGGAGGTGCTGTAGGAAGTTTGACTTTTTAGAGACTTCAAAGATGTGGGCAGAGAAGAAAAGCATGGAGTCAAAGATGACCCTGAGGTTCTTAGCCTCGCAGGTGGTGGTAGGAAGAGGGCCTAGGGAGACCATCAAGAGAGTGATAGGAAAGGAGGGTGAAGGTGTGCCGATGAGGAGAATTTGCGTCTTGCTGGCATTCAGGCAGAGATCGTTGGCGGCACACCAATCCTGAATGGCAGATAGGCAATCAGAGATGACAGGAGGAGAAGAGGTGGCCGTGGTAAGCATGAAAATGAGGAGGAGAATGCGAAAGCGCGAAGAGTGGGCGCATGCAGCTTTTCTATAGACCCGAACATAGAAAGAGGGGTGAAATTGTCAGAATTAGAATACCCTAAAGAGAAAACGTGAGCGCCAACACCATATTCTGAACGACCACCAGCAGGGTCACCCAGTGCAGAGGATACCTTATGTAGGCAGGTTAAGGTCGCTGCCATGAAAACGATGAACGGGCGATACTAGCCCCACCTGGGATACGAAAAATGCAGAGGGATATCATTTTGGACCAGGGTTTACACAATTTCCGTTATTAGAGAAAGAGGGAGAACAACCACAATATATTCCATGGCCACAAATGAACAAGGAAAATCTAAAATGCAAAGTACCTAGTTTGACTGCAGATGCAGGAAAATTGATTTATGAGTTTGAGAGAATGACAGCGGGAATGACGTTAGCAATGGGCGACACAAAAAGCCTACTGGCAGCCATTCTAGGGGAGAGAGCTGACAATATTTGGAGCCAAGCAGGGTATGCGAGTATAACTGCACAGAACATGACACATGATGGAGCGTCATTCAATAATTGCTGGGTAGATATAAGGAGGGCGCTTGGAGTACAGTATCCCGACACATCAGACATCGGTGCTATTATGACTACGAAAATGGGAGAGGGCGAAGATCCTGTTGTCTTCATTCAAGAGATTCAAGAGCAATGTGGTCTTGAGACGAGAGAACCGTGGGAAAAAACAGTGGCATTATTTTATCATATTTTATGTCAGGGACTGCCCGAGTCATTGCAACGGCAGATGAAGAAACAGGTGGGGATGGAATCGAAGCCATGGCCAGAAATACAGTTGACAATTGTACATCATTGTTGACTGTTACAAGAGAATAATAAGAAGAAAGCTGAGAATAGGAAGCAGGAGGAAGCGAAGTTAGTTCGGAAGAAATTGTCAAAGTTCACCATAGAAGGATCAGTATTGACAAGTGTTGAAGGTGTGGCCACACACAAAGGTCAGTCAGTACAGAAAAGCAATGTAGTACACCCCATGGATCAGACTGGGTACAACTTTTGGCCAAGAGGTAGTTGGAATGCACCTAGAGGGTGATGAGGATTTCCAAACCCTCAATGAGGAGGATGATTTAATGATGGACAGCTACAGAAATGTTGGAATTGTTGGAGGACAGGACATATAGCCTGAACATGTAGAAGTAGAGGAGGAGGTATGCAACAGAACTCGCAAGCTCAAAGAGGGCGGATGAGCTATTCTCTGCAGTACAGTATAGAACCACAGGCATATTATGCCCAAGATCACACAGTATCAGACACGTGTGCCACAAATACAGCTAGCACAACAGGCCCCAGAGCAAATGCAATCACCACAAGGGCAACCACTGCAAGCACCCATGCAGACACAACAAGCACAGCAACCACAGTACACACCAGTGCAATAAGCAATGGTGCCACAATGGAAAGCAAATACAGAAGCCCCACAGGCTTCCACACCCAGGATAGTGAGTGTGACAATAGTGGGAGGGAATCCTTTTGCTGGTACAGGGATGAATTTATACCCACAAAAAGTAGGGACCGCAAAGGGACCTTGGTGCTAAGTACTGTACCGCAATTTGCGGTACAGTACTTAGCGCCTTCCCCAGTCCCATTGAGCCCTATGGCGCAAAAATGGGAATGGGAAGGGCCAATGTTCAATGGGGAATTACCGCCCCGCCAACCTTGGAATGGGGTGGTAATTCCCCATTGAACATTGGCGGACTCGTTACGATACCGGCACCAACCATGGTGCTAATAGCGCCATGGTTTAGCGCCAGTATCGTAATGAGGCCCATTGTCATGTTAAGTTCCATCATCAAGTCACACTGTGCCAAAACACATGCCCAAGATAAAACAGTACAGTGCAGAATGGGTAAAAGGCATGGCAGATAAGATGTTCATGTCATGGCCACAAGGGGGATCACTTTCAAAAGCAGTATTACAGCACATGACCACATACCTGCATGCAGCGTTCACAGGAAAAAAGTTTGAGAAAATGTTAGCTATTTTAGAGCTCTGGAAGATATATCAGGAGGAGCGTGAGGATCCACCCCCTGAGGAATGGATGCTTAACTAGAGCAAGCAGAAATGTGTTGAGCCTTCCGCTCCCCCTACTCTGTCATAAATAAACCACGATAGTATGGAAGATGTAGAACTATATCCATAGAGAGAACTGAAAGCGGCAACAGGGTATTGTAATCCGGTATATGAGCCACCTGCGTACAGCAGTGTTGATAGTTCAGAAGAGAATAAAAGAAAGGAATAAATCTTTAAGGCCCTGCAGAACAAGGAGGAGAAAAATGAACGACCGAACGGATCTTTAGCCATAGAACGAGATATAGAACGAGAGATTAAGAGATCGAAAGGAGAAAAGGATAAAACTGATGAGCTAACACTCCGGCAGAATGAATGGATGGGTGGACAGATATTACTTAAACTTGATGGGAAAAGTTAGGCAAGGGGAAGACCAAGCTGAACAAGATAAAAAAGACAGAGAATGAGTAAAAAGGCTGAGGCAAGATGAGAATTAAAGAAAGAATAGACAGCGACAAGAACAAATGTATCAGGAGGAACAACAAAGAAAGGAAGAAAGGGCAGAGGAGAAAAGAAATTATGACAACAGGCAGAGAGCGCTCAAAGAACAAGATAGGCTAGAAAGAAAAAGAGAGGAAGAGGAAGCGCAGAAATTATGAGATAAAAGAATGCAAAGAGAAAGAGATGAGGAAGTGCGTAGAGGAAATGAAAGAAGGGAAGAGAAAAGAAAAGAGGAGGAATGGGTTAGAATTGAAGCGAAAAAATGAAGGCAATTAATGAAGAAACATGATGAAAAAGAAGACTAGGGAACGCAACATTGAGCATATTCAAAATTGGGTTATTGGAACCATGTCCAGCGATATCATGGAGTCACATGGAGAAGTTTCTTCTGCCACTGGGAACAGCGTCAGAATCACTTGAACTAAACCTGGAGAAGTTTGCTCCATTAAAGGAGGCAATGCCAGGACCATCGAGTGTAAACCTAGATGAGAGTTTTGTGATAGGAAGCATCAGAGACAGGATCAGTAAAGTTTATCAGGAGATGAGGACAAAAGGTGAATCGAGAAGCAAGGGACAGGAAGATCGATCCATAATTGCTCAGTTGCAAGGGAAAGAAGGAATCCTGTTCAATCTCGAGCATAGAGCCTTGTTCGATAGACAGGCTGACTTTGAACAGAGATAACAGGTAAGAGAGTCATACTAGTTTGGGACTAGATATGTCAGATAAAGACCGAGAAGCCTTCCATGAGGAGGAGGAAGAAGACGTATGTGGTCCTGAGGGATGCACACTGTGATAAAGTCACCATTGCACTTGCCAAAGACCTCGTAGATCTAGGTTTCACCCAAAAAGTTCAGAGTCCCACTAATTCTAAAGGTTGCATCCTCGATTGGATCGCCGACCACAACTGTAACTCCGCCATCACATCTAACATCGCCTACCCATGGACTGACCACAACTACATTCAATTCACTGTCCCCATAACCTCCTGTACCAAAATCACCCCTCCTCTCTCCCCACACTAGCTAGAAGCTCCAAGCTGCTCACCGCAGAGTACATCCATCCCTATCTCAACATCCCATGCTTATCACTGCTTTTCTCACAAGACCCCACTATCCTAGCTCACATCTTTAGGGACACTCTCACCAAGGCAGGAAATGCTATAGCACCACTAGAATGTAAGAAGGAAAAAAAGTCCTTTTACTCCAATTATTGGTTAACAGAGGAGCTTCAAACGCTGCGATCCAACAAACAACAGATGCAAAAAAACTGGCAAACTAACCTTAGTGTCACTTTCAAAGACAATTTCAAACTAGCTACTCTGCAGTACAAACAAGCCATCATCACTGCAAAATCAAATGCTTTCAATCCAAGAATAACAAATGCGAACTCTCAAACTAAAGAATTATTCACCATCTTTAAGGAACTCACCCCAACCAGCTCTGATGAAATCATCAAGGACAAAGCTTGGTGCGCAAGCATTCAAGCTGCAATGCTGAACAAAATTGCCCTCCTCCAAAGCAAAATTCAGGCTCATCACCAAGACTTACTAAGCCAAAATAAACTACCTCACACTCTGCCCAATCACAAAGAACACCATCTCCCCAAATTCTCCTTTAAGGAGATTACTGAACCTGAAGTCATAGCCTTTCTCAAACACCACAAACCATCCATTTGCAAGGGAGACATTTGGCTTCTAACATCATAAAAGATTGTGCTAAAGACCTTGCCCCATTCCTCACAGCATTTATCAACTCCTCCTTTAAGACAGGCATAGTTCCTGCCAGTCTCAAAGAGGCATGGGTACTACCCCTCCTGAAAAAACCTTCCCTTGACCCTGCCCAACCCAACAACTATCAGCCTATAACTACTGTCCCATTTCTGTTAAAAATACTGGACAAAGCAGCCCACAGCCAGATTCAACTATACTTAGAGACCTATTCTATTCTGGGAAAAAGACAGTCAGGGTTCTGCAAAGGGCATGGCACAGAAACAGCCTTATTAGACCTAAAAAAACAAATAACCCAAATCATGGATAAAGGCAAGCCTGCCCTCCTCCTCCTCCTAGATCTCTCGGCTTCCTTCGACCTGGTAGACCACAAAACACTCACTACTCACCTCACGCAAGCAGCACAATTCTCCAATGAAGCAACTTCCTGGATCACTTCCTTCCTAGAAGGCTGAGCTATGAAAGTCTTCTCGAACATTGCTAATGCAGCACCAACCACCATTCACTGCCGTATCCCACAAGGACCATGCACTCCTCCTACACTATACAACCTCTTCACCATGCCCCTCTTTGATAAACTCGATTCTCTTGGGATTGCATACACCAACTATGCAGAAGATACCCAAGTACTTCTACCCTTGACCGGCTCCCATGACATAGATGCAGCAGCTCTACAGCAAATCAACAACACCATTCAAGCTTGGATGGCTGAAAATGGCCTCTGTCTCAATGGAGACAAGACAGAGATCCTTATCCTCGGTCAAAAACCCACACTATCCAAACATGACAACCTCTACGCAGACTTTAACATTGACAACTCCATCATTCCCGTTCTATCGTCCGTAAAAACACTAGGGTTTCACATCGACGCCACGCTCTCCATGGATAAGCAAGTCAATGCTATTGCTGCAGCGTCAGCCCCAAGCACTAAACTCATCAATGCCATGAAACCCTTCTTAACTAAGTACAATCGCCTCTCAATAGCAAGAGCCACCATAGGTGCGAAACTGGATTACTGTTATGCTCTCCTAGCAGGCACCTCTACAAAGAACCTAAACAAACCCCAAGTCACCCAAAACAATGCGCTAAAAGCAGCATTAAGCATTCCAAGAAGAGACCACATCTCTCAAGGAAGACAGGCAGCTCACTGGCTCCCAGTCAAGGACCAAATCACATTTAAAATACTCACTACGGCTCACAAATGCATCAACCTCACAGCACCCTCATACCTGTCAGAGACACTATCCAGATCCACCTCAGCCCGACCCATCAGAACACGCTACACAAATCAATTCATTATCCCACACATCAACAGAACCAAAGGAGGGGGCTAGGTTGCCCTTACTTAGCTCCCAAGCTATGGAACTCGCTCCCCACCTCTCTCAGAGTGGAAACTTCACTCCCTGCTTTTCAGAGGAACTTGAAAACATCACTTTTCAACTAACAATGATCACAACTCATTGCACTCTGTAACAGGTGTTAATTGTATGTAGGACTGTACTGTATTCCTAAAATTGTACAAACTGTACCTTCTGCCCTACTGTAACTAAGCTTTCCTCATTTCTGTAACCAGCGCCATGATGCCTACGGGCTGTTGCGTGCTTAACAAATATGAATAAATAAATAAATAAGTGAGATGGTCAGATTTAGAACAACCCAAGGATAGGACGCCTGATCCTATAGCATATCCCAAGCGCCCTAAAGGACGAGCGCAGATTGTGGGAGGAGAATTGCCACCATATGTGAGCAGATTAATGTCATTGCCTGGAAAAAGGCAATGCAGAACCACTGTCCCTACTATGGATAGGCAGACAATGGGAGCCAAGGGCGGAATTTGGTTTACGCAGTTCCCCCTACAGGAGAAGGGAGGGGCCAGACTGCAGTATATCCCTTGGCCCCAGTTGGACAAGGATAATTTAGGATGTAAACTTCCCAGTTTAACAATGGGTGTGGGAAAATGGATTTATGGACTAGAAAAAATGACAGGAGGAAATACTCTTGCCATAGGGAACATTAAGGGTCTCCTAGCAGGCATTCTTGGGGAAAGGGCTGATGACATTTGGGCATGAGCAGGCTATTCTAGTGTCACGGCACAGAATACAGCTCATGATGCAGTGCCAATTAAAAATTGCATGGCAGACGTATGGAGAGCGCTGAGGGTGCAGTATTCTGACATCTCGGATATCTGTGCAATTATGGCATGTAAGATAAAACAGGGGGAAGATCCGGTTGTTTACATTCATAGTGTTCAGGAACGGTGGACCTTAGAAACTCACGAGCATTGGGGTAAATCAGTGGCAGTATTTTACCACATTTTATGTCAAGGACTGCCAGAGCAAGTTCAGAGGCAGCTCAAGAAATGAGTGTGTATGGAAGCAAAACCGTGGGCAGAAATACAGTTGACTATGGTGCATCATTGTCGACTGCTGTAGGAGAAGAACAAAAAATGGGAAGAAGCTAGGAAGCTTGGAGAAGCCAAGCTAGTTCAGAAGAAATTGTCAAAATACACTTTAAAAGGGGCGTTATTGACAAGCGGAGAAGGGCTAGGAATGCAGCAGCCTATGGGTGTATCGCAGGTAAATGATCAGCAACAGACAGATCAAGGACAAAGTGGGTGTGTGCAAAGAGGCTGAGGAATGGTTTCAGAGGAAGGGGTGGTTTTCAAAATAATCAAAATAGCTTTCAGATTGTGCTGAACGAAAACTAGAACATCCAAGGAGGGCAAATTAGAAGGGTGCCTCTTGTATGTTGGGTGTGTGGCATGATAGGCCACATTGCGCGTATGTGTGGAAGCCAAGGGTATGAAGAGAATGGGCAATTTTGAAGAGGAGGGAGAGCTCACCCCCCATTTAGCCCTCAAGTTAGAAATGGGTTTGCAGAAAATCAGACAGTGTATCAACAGCAAGCGCCACAAATGCCACAAGCACGGCAAGTACAGCAAGCACCATTGAGTCCACTGCAAGGACAGTCGCAACACGTACCTATGCAAATTAAACTGAACACAAACACGGGACAGCTAATAACCACTAGAGTGGGGGGTGATACTGTGATGGGAGGGAGTCCTTTCACAGGTACTTGGGTGAGTATATATCCACAATAGGAAAGCTCACAAGGTGACTTGATGTGTGCAGTACTATCAGTAACACCAAACCCCCAAGAGGAACCGAGGGTTGATGTATCAATAGTAGGCACATCTTTTTCTTTTTTGGTAGACACGGGTGCCACTCACTCATGTATATGGGAGGGAAAATTTCCATTATCCTGAAATACCATGAATGTTCAAGACTTCTCTGGAGCTACAAGTAGAGTTCCTTTTACTGATGATTTGCCAATTTCTGTGAGAGAATGTGACATGTCTGCGCCTTTATTTTATTCTCGGCAGACACCAGTCAACATTCTGGGGTGGGATTTATTGACAAAGCTTAACATGAGGATTTTGTTTACTGTCGATGGTATAGTGCATTCCACTCCTGCGATACACTATTTAAATGTGGGCAAATTGACACTGGTTTTTACAGGGCATATGGCTCTGCGGGGAGTGCCACTGGAACCTGAAGTTTTTCTGTATGGGATACAAATTTTGTTAACATTGTTGCCCGGCTTAGTGGGAAAGACTATGAGAATACCTAATCAGTTTCTGTTTAGACCATAGATAGCTATGGACAAAGAGGTGGGACGAGTCATTCCTCTAGAACTAGTTGCAGCTGTAGTATGAGTGGAATTGGCCATGCTCGAAGGATGGGATGAGGGCAGGCCATGGAGAATAGTGAGAAGAGTGATTGCTATTGGGGAAGGGTACATATTGACTGATGTTACAGTTGAGTTGTTTAAAGATGATCCAGCAGACAATGAGTTGATATTTGAAATTAATTTACTTATTGGATTATAATAGAGAAAAGAGAGGTCCTGCAACAAATGATGATAGCGCGGCAACGTCCAGACTATTTTGACGAGGATTTTGAAAAAGTGGCAATCTTGTTATGGACTACTGGCCCTTATGATATGATATGATAAGATATGATATTTTATTTATATAGCACCTATACACAATGTGTTTCAAAGCGATGATTCAAGGCAAGGGAGGGAAGAAGGGAAAATACAATGACATTCTTACAGGCCATGAACAGTAAGGATGTGAAAATAACTATCGTACTCGGCCTGACGACATTTCAGATAGTGCAAGAGCTAAGACGTAGGTAAGGAAGGGAGGGGGGAGTGGGAAGGAAATGGAAACAGACAGGCAACTACTGTACTAGGCCTGATGACATTTCCGGTAGAGCTGGCAAAAAACAAAAGGTGGTCGAGAGGGTGCAGACGTAGGCCTATTGAAGTGGGTAGGAGAGGTTCAGATTAAGACAGTACCCCATGTTTCGAGAGGTAGATGAAGGTATTTTTAAGACCATTTCTGCATTAACGGAACAGGGTATCTTAGTGACATCAGAGTCACCATGCAATACTGCAGTATATCCTGTGAAAAACAGAAGGGAGGGTCGTGGCGTTTAATCCTAATCCAGGACAAGAGGCCGATTACCAGATTGTATAGGCAGATTTTCCTCTATTTCCAAATCATACGATGATACTATGTAGAATCCATGTTGAGGGACGATATTTCACAGTGATTGACTTGAAAATGCATTTTTCTCAATCCTGTTGCATAAAGACTCTTACGTTTGGTCAGGCTAAACTGAAAAGCACAAGGTTACCTCAAGGGCATTATGAAACTCCATTGATTTTTAATAAGGTTCTCCAGATGGACCTACACAACATTGATCTAAAAGGGAAAGTGTTGTGCTGCAGCACATAGATGACATTTTAGTTTGAAGCACGAAAGAAGATGAGTGAAGGGAAGACTCGATTCAGTTAATGGTCATCTGAGCAGACAAAGGATATAAGGTGGACAAGGAGAAATTACAGTATTGTCAAGAAGAGGTGTTGTACATAGGCCAGTTGATCTCGCCTGAGGGAAAAAGGTCACTCCTGAAAGAGCAGAGGCAATTATGAAATCACCAAAACCACGCAGGTTAAGGCACATGCAACAGTTTTTGGGATTATGTAACTATGTTAGAGCATTGGTATTTAATTATAGTTCATACACAAGACCAGTCTAGCAGGCATTAAAAAAGGCACAAGTGAGTAATGTGAAAATGGAACAGACTGAGGAAATGGAGGAAGGTTTTGATGAATTAAAGAAAGCAATTTGTACAGCTCTAGTTTTAGGGATTCCCAATTATTCTCAAGAGTTCTACTTATTTTTGCATACAAGTGGGACAGTTATGACAACAGTGCTTACAAGAGGACTACACTGATTTATAAACCTCTGGCATATCACAGTGGGATTCTAGATCCAGTTATGAGAGGACACGTTCCCTGCGAACAATCGCTGGCAGCAGCCGCATTCACCATTGAGAAGGCTTCAAGCATAGTGATGGGGTGTCTATGACTCTATTAGTTGAGCAGGCTTTGTTTACTACGTTAACATCTTAGAGAGTTCTGCATATGAAGTTGTTATATCGAATCCTGTAATTAAGATAGTATATGTGCATGATTGCGCTAGCTATGAGGAGTCATCTGACGAAATACTGCATGTAAATGAAAACGCGTTGTTGGAAGGGGAAATTCTATTTATTGATGGGTCGTTGAAGATCGATCAAAATAATGGTGAAAGGTGAACTGGTTCAGCTGTAGTGAGAAACAGAGCAAATGGGGTGTTTGAAGCTGTGGCGAGCATAAGGCTGCCATCACATTTTTTGGCACAGGCAGCAGAATTGGTGGTGCATATTATTGCGCTTGAAAAACACGAAGGGTAGGAAGTGATGCTGGGCAGTGACTCCGTCTATGCGACATCGACCATGCACGCAGGGCTAGCATGTTGGAAAAGGAGGGACTACAAGCAGTATTATTGGACAGGCCTATTAAGGCACTACAGCTCCCAGCAGTCATTGCAATAGTTGGATGCCCAGCACATACTAAAATAACTGATTTTATTTCACGTGGAAAGAAGCCAAAAGGGTAACAGATTCTTTAGATGTTTCATGTTTTGACACTCCTAGTGTAAAGAGCGGGGTGACTATGGCTACGATAATGCAAGAGGGATTGAATCATTTACCGAAAACACAGTTGATGGAAATTCAAGGCAATGCTTCACAAGATGAGAAGGAATTGTGGAAAAGGAGGGGATGTTCCTTATCCTCCACTGAAGACCTATGGTGATAAGACAGCACTGGAAAGCCAGTGATGCCAGTAGCATTATTAAAGGTAGCGCTTGAACAGCTGCACTACCCCGTGCATGTAACTAGGGAAAGCCTTGCAGCTGCTATAGTGGAGGACTGGTTTGCACCTAACCTGTTAGAACATGTTGCATTTTATGTAGTAAATTGCATCATCTGTCAAAATCTTACTTGTGGGCACACACTGCAAACAATCAGGAGAGTGATCCCTAGACTGAATGGTCCTTTTCAGCATTTACATATTGACTATGTTGAATATGCTGCAAGTATGTAGTGGATATATGTATATGATAGAAGTAGTGTGCCCCTTTTCGAGATGGACTAAAGCTGGGCCATGCATACATCCTGATGCCACTTGTGCAGCAATGTTTTTAGTACAAGAAATATTTCCTAGATGGGGAGTATGTGAGGTGCTGAGGTCCAACAATGGTCCACATTTTGTGAATTAATTATTTGAGCAGATATGTTTGTTATTGAATATTAAGCATACGTTTTCTTATGCTTATCACCCGCAAGTGAACAGAATATGTGAGGCACTCAACGGTCTTCTCAAGGAGAGAATTGCAAAATTGAAATTGACTCTGAAAAAGGGATGGCTCTATTGCCTACCCTTAGCATTAGATGCATTAAGGAATCAGCCTCGGTCGGACCACCACCTCACACCCCATGAACTAGTAACAGGGAGGCAGATGAGAACGCCTCTGACTCCTCCATTGAGGAATAGAAGTGATGCCCATAAGACAGCTGAAATGTTAGGAAATGAGATAAGTGATAACTTGACATGTGTGACCGCTATTATCTCTGTCATATCAGATCAATACAGCAGCAAGGGATGTCGGTCTCAGGATGCAAGCAAAGAACATTCAGCAACAGGACTACAAGAACTACTACCTGTACCTAAATTATTTGTGGGAGATCCAATCGTAGTCCGCAATTTCACCTTGAAGTGGCACAATACTCTATTTACTGTTCCCTACATTATAGAAAACATTACTCCTTTTGCAGTAAAAGAAAGGCGTGCCTGGATACATATGGGAGATGTTAAGACATATGCTAGTGGGGCCGATCCACCCCCTCCCATTGATTAGGAAGCAAGCCAACACAAAGTAGTTCATCAAGAGCAGATCGATGACGAGGAAGAAGGACACAGAAAGTCCTGAGTAAATAAATGCAAGTGTGCATTTGGACTGTGGCTTTCCATGAATACTCCTCATAGATATTATATCAGGCATGCAAACTTGTTGCTTGAGCCACAGAGATCTTTTAAACTTGGACTCCAGAAAGTGTTGAAGTCCTGAAAAATATGCCAGATCTTGAGATCTTGTTTAACGACTGGAAGAGGGAGCAGTTTCCAAATTCTTTCCTCACTGAATTTCTTGTTGGTCTCCCTAATGTTCTGTCTGATGTCGACACACATCGGCTCTTACTATCTGTTTTTCTTTTTGATTTTGTGAGCGTATCCTTCACTGGTGGGAAGAGGTAGTGACGTTCATGTTTTCCTGCATGATCCCAAAAATGGTCCAGATATAAGGAGATTGCTTTCAGCAATAATCGAGCAGATATTACAGCTACCTGAGCATCTGACAAGGTTGTCTAATTAAAGAAGTTTTTCCTTCCTTAAAAATAGTTCACAGGCACAATGTGGAGTCCTAATGATGATACAGTAGTAGACAACGAACAAGCACAGTGACATATGAGGAATCACCACTGGTGGGGATTCATGTATTGGTGCCTCATATATGCATGCACCGCATTCATCATTGTTTTCTTGATTCTTCTGGTACACGCTGTTTATTTGGTTGGTCCAAAAAGGGCAGCAGTTCCTTTGATCCTTCCTGCACTAGTGACCCTTACAGACATATCTGTTATACGAAGGCCAAGGCCATATGTCATTATCCCTACACTAGTGACAAATGTGAAGTCACCTATCTCTCTAACAAATGTCCCTATGATTCCCCCTGTAGGAAGGATATATACTGATGGTTTACACAAGTTTATTGCACATACACTTCTTGCAAGAAAGAGACCTAAGAGAGGTGTAAGAGAAGATTATTATGAGTTAAATGATTATCTAGACAGTACAGCACATTTGGGGAATAACATGTGGTATCAACACATGAAAGAAGTAGGCAAAAGACCTCAGAGGAGAGTTGCTATGTTTGTGCTCTCCTACCCTATTGTCATGGTCATGAAGTCAGGGGCACAGGCATGCAGGGGTCGCATGCACAGGAGACCTGGGTAGACACTATCCTGGTGCCTTTGGCACCAGGCTCATGAACAAAAGTAAACAAGAACATCCATTTAACACCAAAAAGCTTTTATTATGGACATAGCACTTCAGATGCATTAACCTTGGACATTGCATCCATTAAGCAGGCTACATTAACCTTGAACATTCCATCCATTAAGCAGCCCCAAGTGTATTCTTGGGTGTGGCTGCTAATGGATTGCCTTAGCACGTGCTCACTCTCTAGGAGTGGCAGGGTGTGCCTGGTAAGCCGACCCTAATGGACGTGCCCTCGATTTTAGCTATATAAGCTGCCCCGATCCTCAAGACAGACGCTTTGCGTTATTCAGCACTTGAAAGCAGCGTAACGCTCACCGTCTCTTGAGGTCAGACTTACCTTTGAAGATCCTGCTTCCTGGACATCCTGCTTCCTGCCAGCATACTTACCAACTGGGGGAAGCTGTTCTTACCTGTAAATCTCTTTGGCAAACCAAGTATTCATCTTTACACTTTCCGGTATGCCGAATCTTCATCTTGGCACCGCAGCATGACACGCTCCATCGTCAACAGCAGCGCCTGCAAGGAAAAACAGAAGACAAGGTTAGACATCGAAAAAACAGTCCGTTTAAGGTTGTGCTTCGACATACTTTGTGCTTTACCTTAAACCATCACTTACCTGCTGTCAAACATTGCGGTAGCATCCATCTTCCATCCAGCCACGTCTCGCGTCTCACATCTGCATTGAGGCCACATTTCCATTTAAGGGAAGAAAACAGAAGAGAGACATTATTGCGGGCATAAATAGGCGCAACATATAAAGACATTAAACAGAATGACCAGCATCACAAGAGCTGAAGAAAGACTTACCAGTCATAAGGAGAAGCATAGTCGCAGCATGACTGGACTAATCCTTATCAGGGATCAGTGAAGGAATTAGATCCCATTTGATGCGCCCCTGCCAGAAGCAGCAGGACGGAGAGCTAATCTTCCATAATTCACAGTATCACCACGTACCACTGCTCACAGCTTTTCTACTGAGGGAGAGGCCTGAAGGGGTGATTCAAGTTCAGGGAGGGCTGCAACTGTGCCCCAGTGCCTCTGCAGAGACCAGGTGACCATAACACCTATGCATTGGGGAATTCTAAGATATTTATAGCTATAGAAATAGATGTCCAGACAGCTCTGTCATACAAGAGGTCAATTTCAGGGTCGAACTGCATCCTTCCAAGGCAAGCCATGGCTGTTTAATAACCAGGCATCCCCCTATGTGAATTATATAACTCACAAGTGTAGCCAGCGGGTGGCTCATGAGTGCAGAGAGAAGGGTCTGTAGGGTTGCAGAAACAGAACCTTAAGTTCTGGGAAGCCCGGATTCAGTGAGAGGGCAACTGGACATGCAGGAGCCTGGGCCTGAGTTCAGAGGGTGACCAGGTAACGTGCGCAGAGCAGTCAGATGCATCAGCAGGGGAGAGGAAGAGAGAAAGTGGAAACAAAAAGAAAGGCCTTGAGTTGCCTCTGGAACTGGAGGTGGTTCTTCTCAAGTTTGAGAGTGTCATGGAGGCTGTTCCAGAGTAAGGCATCAGCCGAGGAGATAGGTCTGCCCCTAACTTTCTGCTTGGAGAAGCGCCTGACCCTCAGAGTGTTGGAGGTGGATGAGCAGAGAGCTCAAGAAGGAAGATGTTTTGGAAGAGAAAGTTGGAAGTAGAGCGGTCCCAGGCTCCAGAAAGCCTTGTGGACGATGCAGAGGGTCTTGAACTTGATCCTTGTAGCCACGGGGAGCCACTGAAGCAATTTCAGAGCTGGCGAGATACGGGGCTTGAGGCCAAGAACAAGTCTTGCAGTCCTGTTCTGGATAAATTGTAATGCTAGAAGAGTAGAGGCAGGAAGATTTAGAAAGAGGCTGTTGCAATTGTCCAGCCTAGTGAGGACCAGAGCTCTGGTGACAGTGAGCTTCTGGGGAAAGTGACAAAAGGAAGAATGCCTTTGAGGAGGTGGGGCTGATAGTTTGACTCTTACAGACGTCAGAAATGTGAGGTGAGAAGGAGAGGGTGGAGTTGAAGATGAGACCACGGTTATTAGCCTCACAGGAAGGAGCAGGAAGAGGGCCCAGAGTGGGCGGCCAGAGAGAGAGAGGAAAGGAGGGAGTGGGTGTCCCAATGAGGAGGATCTCAGTCTTACTGGCATTAGGTTTGGGTGATAGAATGGTCAGCACCAGAAGAAGATGATTATGTACACGACTTAAAAACAAGAGCAAGACCACACACCAGAGATCATGTGATAAGATACGAACAGTCTGGAATGAAAGGAGCAGGAATCAGATGGGAAATAAATAAAAAGCTTAATTACCAAGGAAAGACTGAAGTGGAAATCTGAAGATGCAAAGAGAGAGGACAGATGCAAATATGGGGAACATTACTTTCACCAGATGGATGGGAAGAAGGCATAGTTGTATGCAGAGCATTGGCATTAACCGGACATCACAGGCTGACTACAGAGCGTGTGGAGAAGGGATGCAAACCCCTCTGGTCAAGACTTGCCAAGCTACACACCTGGCTTGAAGATAAAGGAGTCCCAGTGCAGATAATGCCCTTAGCAAGTGCAGAACTGTGCTTCAGAAACAATGGTTCAAGAAAAGTTGGAGAGAATCAACAATGCAGACAAAACTTTGATGTACCAGGAATGAAGGCTGTGACAGTAGTGGTAATGGACCACTATTGGGCTTGTGGAGACAGAGCTTATATCAAGTTACCCAGATACTGGGGAGAACTATGTTCTATGGTGATCATTCATGTTCCAGCATTAGTGATTCCGAGAAGCGACCGGAACATTGGAGAGCTTCCAAAGGCTGATGCTCATCTAAGAAACATGAAGTCACTGGATTTCTCAATCGAACAAAGAGGGAGAACTATTTCTCAGCTAAATCAATAGAAGCTTTCAATGCTATTCCATATGAGGACAAGTTGTTCAGTAAGATTGTGCCAGTATTCACGACTATCTTTATGCCAGGGATCCAGACGATGGTGAATGCTAAATGGTTACAAATAACGAAATGGGAGCTTTTGCAGTCTATTAACACTAACATAAAGGGATTCAACGCGATCAAAGAAGAGGTGAGAGCTATAAGACTGATGACACTCCAGAATAGATATGTCTTGGACATGATCACAGCAATGGATGGAGGTGTTTGAGGAAAAATCTGAGAATCATGTTGCACATTCATACCGTCTCATGATGAGGAGAATGGAACCTTGACAGAGGCTATAATATTGCTGATGAACTTACACACCAAGTTGGAAGATGAGTAGAACACACTGCAGACGACAGCTGGTTTGCATCGATTTTCTCATGGGTTCCACAATGGATGACAAAGATTTTCAAGATTTTTGGAGCATTACTGGTGATGATAATGCTTGGATTCTGTGTGATCAGGATGATAATCGCCCAGTGCAAGAAGACAATGAAGAAAGCAGTCGGAATGAAGATTATGATCGATGTTGAGTCTGGGCTAGAACCTAAAGAACTGATTTATGAAGAAATCAGAGACTGTATAAAGGCCAGTATTCATGCATCTGAAGGAACAAAGTTCCTTAATCCAAGAGACCATAACAAGTATGTGGGAAGATGGATCTACTGCAGTCCAAGTGGACAATGCAAGCTTATGACCTGGAGCGTTGATGACCATGTAAACTCAGCTGGATCTTTGAATGGTGTGAAGAAGATATGGACTCCTAAGAAGCACTTCTTCAAGAGAGGATGTCTAGATGCGGAGACTGGTGAGAGAGTGGTTGATGAATCAACCAGAGGGGGGAATGTAGAGGAGGAGCCAAAAGCCTCTACCGGAGGTCTCGCCCCTAAGCTTCCTATACGTTGGGAACCAGAAATAGTGACAAGCAAGACACATGCAATGATGCCAGTAACATGTGCAGCCTCTGAAGCAAAGTATCCATTGAGAAAACCTTTCCTTATGTATACACGAAGAGCTGACAGTCTCTTAGGGAAGATCCCTGAAGAACGAGATAAGGTGAACGAAAGAGCAGACTGGTGATGTCACATGATCTAAAGTGACACACCGAGAAGAGATGACAGAGGGGAAAGTAAAGAGAACATGTAGAATCCTGTGACAAAGTAAAGAAGTGAGTGACCTTTTACGTGCAAAATGAAGATTACATGTGTGAAGAGCATGGAAGAAAATGCAAACTATTTTATAACTGTACTGATTCTGGAACCATAAGTAGGCTAAGTAATCATAAAGGCTGGCCATACATAGTTACAAGATTGCAGTGATGTGCCAAGGTATATATATTCATTGCAAATATGGATGTTCCATATCGTGTTTTAGCAAGCAGAGACCCCATGAGCAGGAAAGCTGAAAGTGTGGCACAGTTGATAAAAGTAGCTGACGAGCAAGAAAGAATTCAAGAGGGCTGGGCTGGCCCAGTGTCAAAAGGCCAGTGCAGCCGAGAACTGGTTGTCTAGCTTCAAAAGAAACAATGAATGCAATAGGTGGGCCAAGCCCTTCCAAGGTACAGCAAAAAGACAAAGAGTGCCAAGATTGATTTGTTTTAAAATCATTAAATACATAATAGAAGCCCAAAACATGGTCTCCAGTCATGTGATCTAGATGGAAATAGACTTGGGCAGACAACAGTGAGGCGAGAAGGTGAGAGCAGGCTCACACTCCCTTTTTATTCCCAGGACTTGTGCAGTTTGCAAGGCCATGTTAAAAGGCTAATTGAATGACAGAAAGTAAGAGTGATGATAGATGTTGGGCTAATTTGGTGGGGAGGCATGGTCAAGCCCAACCCATCAACACCTGGGGTACTAGCTTGCATGCTGCTAGCAAGTGGAATAGTCCAGAAGTGTACAGGCATGCCAACCAATTATAGAGGGCCACGTATCAAAGATCCCTATAGTTTGTGAGCCACTACATCATGTGTATTTTATGACGATGAAGATGACTTGCACTAGAGGAGGGCTTAGTTGCCCACCTGACAATAGAGATCAAATCACACCCCAATACCCCATAGAAAGTGTATGTAGATGTTTTCCGTTATCCAACCACAATCCAGTTTAAGTTGTACAGTTTTCCACATAGTGTGACGTCAGTGATGATGAAGTTTTACTATAAAAGCTTGTGTTTTATGAAAATAATTGAGACCTTGCCATGAGACACCCATCGTTGTACTCCCTATATTAGAGAATTGTTAATAAAACACTGCAATTTTGCCAACTTTCGGAGTCGATCTTTTTATTGATGTTTGATGTTTGAGCAACTTCTGCATCCCCATCCTTCCAATAAGAGCACCACCTCGTCTTAGAGGGCCTATAAAGGTTCACTTTCTGCTATGGAATTTAAAGGGGATAGCATCCTGGCTTTTGTCTCATGTGGCAAATTGCAGGTATTTGTCCCTTCTCTACAAGGGGGAGACTACCCTTGTAAGCCTAGGGAGGTGAGCCCGCTCCTCAAGACCCTCCCTAGGGGTCAAGGCCAGTGGGACCTCACCTGTAGAGACTCCCCCATCCCTAAACCACCTACTATCACCACATACATGGCACTGTCTATTAATACAAATAATATGACATCTTTTAATTTGGCTGAAGGTAATGCAAAGAGAAACCCATGTGGAAAAGAAAAGGAAGCTGTCTCTTTAACAAGAGACCTGTTTTTAAATGTGACTACTCTGATGAGAGGAGGAGGAGAGCCTTGTGCGCAGGGGCAGCCCCTTGATATCATCACACCATGTGGAAGTGGAGCAAAGGTGAGTTACTGAGCCAGAGGCTTTCAACAAAGCAGAGAACACCAGTACAAAACACCAGAGGTCTGGTATGTGCAGATGTAAGGAGAGCATTGTGAGGAGGAAACAAGGAACGATGTATCCGGTGGTGACATGAGACACGGGTAGTGTGGTGGGCAGGGCACCCAAACAATGATGCTTAGATCACCATTGCAGGAAGTGTTGATAGGTTCCAATCATCCGTGCCAGTATACAGTAGGGACCCGACGATGAACTGAGAATGAGAAGCTGACGACCAAGAAGAGAGATAAAGCATACCAGAATGAGTGCCGATTTGTGCCACCTTCCTCTGCATACAGAGAGATACCCAGGGAAACAGGATAAATGGGAGACCACTGGGGCACTGTTATAGACTTGAAGAAACTCGTCCAAGTTATAAGGACAAAAAAGTAAAGATAAGATTGTGCAATTGGAATTGTAAAAATCAGAGAAAACAAGTAACGAATATACCGGTTGGGGAAGAGGGTTATTATAAGAAGAGAGAAACTCGCCCCCATCCTGAAGATGAGATAATAAAAAGGAAACCAGGTAAACAGAGACTGGAAACAAATCCCCTGGGAGGAAGGGAAGATAGCCTGTGAACAGGATAAAAGAGGAGAGAGTTTAAATCAGATAATTAATTACAAGGAAAGCCTAAAAAGGTTCAAGATAAACCCATTGTTGGAAAGCCTGAAATGAAAGACTGGGAAGAGTCTACGAGGGATGACAAGACAGTGATGAATCCCTGCAATAGAAAACATTATAGGTATATCACCACAGAAGCACGGAAACCAGGAGTGTCTTTGAAGAATTACAAGAAATGATCTCAGAGACTATCCAAGAAGACTATGTTAAGAATTATTGCAAATAAAGAGACTATCTGAGAAGAAGAGAAGACCAGGTGAATATAAGACTTTCTCCTAGCCTATTTAATTTGGTTAGATATAGTGGTAGGGTCAGATAGAGTTAGTTTGGATGGAGGACACATTTTCTTTGGACTTCCTGACAACTGACGAGCAGCTTTAGTTCCTTCAGATAGGTAGGGTATTCCCTCTCGCAAAATGCAAGGTTAGGACTTTAATTTATAATTTCTAGGCCTGGGCTCATATAGTTGACACTTGCATTATATCACATTTCTGTGACTTTCATACTTGTCTGCTCTCATCAGTCACCGCTACCCAGCTGCACATGTCTTATGTTTAGAGATTATCCTGCCACCAAACGGATTAAGCAGACTGTCATGATGTGAGCATTCCTTTTTTAGACTTGAGAAGGTTCAGGTGGGTGGAATGGGAGTTAGTTGCTGAGAGGTGCAGAAAGGGCTGTGTTCAACCTGCTTGCAGATGGTGAATAAAGAAGTCTTGATGTACTTTCTGTGCTGTGTCTCAATAATTGGTGACAAGGAACTGCTGTAAGACGGACGGTCACCATCTGCACCCCCTGACTGGAGAACACAATGCGGAAAAGCAGCCAGCTTGCCATGTATTTTCCCAGGTGGCGGCTGCTGAAGCGACGAGGGGAGCCGCACCCGGACTTACCCAGGCGTCATCCCAGTGACTGAAAGAGGAAACATCCTGAGGTTAAAGGACTCTGGCCTCAATTCCTGCAAGACAGCACCTTTTGGTCCTAGTTTATGGGCATGCTTGTAAGTGCAACGGGAAACAAATATTGTACTTAGCCAATCTGTCAGACTGCATTATAAGACAATAAAATGAAGGTGAAAAGGAAAAACAACAGAGATGGAGCGATTAAATAAAGTAAAGGGGCTGTACCAAATAAATGTTTACATTCCACACAATAAAAATCAAATTGTTGCTAAAGGGCATTTTCCAAAGGATATTCAAGATGATGATTCCTACAGTATATGCCCACATATTCCCTGTAAGAACACGCTGGTCTTGGCTTTGCCCAGCAATGACAACATTGCAAGCACACACCCATTATGTATTTGGCCAATTATGCCAGACACAATTAGAACACACAACTGTATCCAATGATGTCAGAACAGGAACTGTACAAAAACACATACCTTCAATTTGTACAATAAAGACAGTACTCTAAGCACACACCCATGCTGGCTTTGCAAAAAAAAAATGTAAGGCCAGTACTACCAGTAGCTATCATGTCAGTACAGTAACTGTAAGAGCACATGTGTCTTGGCTTTCCACAACAAAGCTAGTACTGAAAGAACACAACTATCTATGATGACTTTTCCCAATATGCTTAAGGCTAGTACTGCCAGCCACTAGTAAGAACATAATTTTTTTTGTGCTGACCAATAATGGCAATACTGTAATTGTAGCATAGCAAAACCTGTGACTTCACTTTGCCCAATAATTCCAGCACTGTAAGCACACATCCATGGCTTTGCCCAGTAAGCCTAAAGCTGGCATTGCTAGACTCTGCAAGAACATACTTTGGTTGGCTTTGAAAAATGTTGGCAGTACTTGCCACTGCAAGAAGAATACCTGTGCCGGCTCTATCCACTGTCCAGACTGCCAGAAATGCCTTGAAAAGCACATTTCCATAGTGCGACGGAGGTTCCCTACCACTGCAAGACGCTTGGCTGGGGAGGGGGCCTGAATAACACCATGGAAGCATGACACACAGAGTGAGATAGTCACTCGCTAATGCAGACGCAGTCTCTGTCGCTTTCACACGCACGCGTGCACCCTCATTTAAAAGAAACTCTTTCACACACAGGCACACACACATTCAAATATGCATGTGACGTATGCACACATACACCTTTTTAAATACTTGCCTGGCTCGTGCCAAGTGATGGCAACCTCTACTTCCAGCGCACCATGGACGCCGGGCACCAGCAGCAGGACTGTGTAGGGACAGGAGATTCCCCTCACCTCTCCATTTCCTTACTCTAGAACTTTTTATGTCAATGCCCCCCTGAGCAAACAATAAATTGTTCGGGACCCCTCTGCCCCGCCCCTCTGTGTTGATGTTCTTTTTTTTTATAGAGATACCTGTGAAATGTGCGATGTCCATACACGAGCACACTGGATTGTTTTGTATATGAGACTCTGACGAGCATGCCAATCAAAGAAGTTGCCTCACATTGTAAATCCACTAGGCCAGTGGTCTTCAAAAATGTTTAGCCTAGGCACCCCTGGGCAAAATTTGGGCACACCAGGCCCCCCAAAAAACGCCAAATGGACAGTATGTACTGCGCACCGTCACTGCACCCTACTCCCAGTATAGTCCCTGGGCTACCCCACCTGCTCCCATCACAGTGGTTGGGCTCCCTCATCCCACTCCTACCCAGTCCCTGGGCTCTCCCCATACCATCACACAGCCTGGGCTCTCCCCACCCTGCTCCCACCACTATCCCATGGTCCCCGCCCATCCTGCTCCCACCACAGTCCCTGGGCTTCCCCATCCCGTTCCCAACACAGTCCGAGAGCCAGTGGCAGATAGTGATTTTTTTAAGTGGAGGGGCATAACTATTTCCCCCAAAAATGCCATAGCGACCAAGCGCAGTGAGGGAGTCCAAACCAATCAAGAGGGATTCGGGGGGTTTCCCCCCGTGAATTTTTTTAATAAAATAATGGGTTAAAATGGTGCATTGTAGAGCATTCTTTAAAATAAAATGGGTAAATATCCAAACAGTTTGCAATTGCTGCTGGGGGGGCCGAGGGCGGAGGCATGACATGTTTTACTGGATAACTATGATAGATGTCCAGGTAAAAATATACCATCCCTGTCCCCTGGTCCCCACTAGTCCATGATTCAATAAAATAAATTAACATAAACATATCTTCTGCATTGGCTTGCATGTGGGTGCTGAAACGCCTTGTTCCAGGCTGCTCTGTCCGTATGTGCGAGGAGGCGCAGGAGCTCCCCCTCGCACATACAGACATGCAATGCCCCATCCAGCGTTTCCAATGAGCTATGCAATGCTGGCGAAGCAAAACTCCCCAGGCTTTCATGGCTCAGTGAGCATGTGCGGCTGGGGAATGAACTGAACTGTCAAAGGGAAATAGGGTTTCCTCTTTGACAGGTCAGCCAGCCCAGGAGCACTCCCTCAGCTGGAAAAAGCAGCTGAGGGAGTGCTCATTTTTTCACTGGGCTGGCTCCAAAGCTCCTCCATAATGGGTGAGGGGGCCATTGGGTGGGCACCCCCTCGCCATTATGGGGGAGCCGCCAGGCTCGGACTGGCCTACAAGCCTGTTCCCCTTCCCTTTGCCTGGTCGCGCTCTGAAACAACTGTGTACGATCGCAATACAAATATGATATCACATCATATCATAGGGCAATGCCTGTACCAAAAACAGTAAATGCTAGTGTGGGCCAGTCAAACTGAGCCACCTTTTTGGCCAATGTGGGCCAGTTTGATGAGTTACTTCCCTACGCAGTTAGTAATTTTGACCATTGCTGCTGAATAAACATTCTATAAATATCACAATGCACTTATATTTTAACACAAAGCACCCCCTTGGTTACTATTCAAACAGTCTGTTAATGAATATCCATTTACAACTGCGGACCCCTTTTTCATTGGTGCCTGAGACAGTGTCATGTTTCAGCCCGACCATGTGAGCCACCCATGCCCATTTCTACCAATCTTAAAAAAAAAAGGGATGCGGCCGCGCCCCACAGTTTGATTACCGCTGCTCTAGAATCAAGAAGAGACAGGCAGGGAGATGGGGGTGTAGAAAGGCCTTCGCTGTCCACATGGGCTGGATTTTCTGACCGCCCTGTGAAGGCTGTGTTGTCACGGCTGGTCTGCGTAACCAAATCAATGGCTGTACATGAATCGGTGCATGGGAATTTCATGTCACCGACTCTGTTAAATGTGCTGTCTTTTTTATTTACGAAGAGCTTGAACATTCTAGATTCTGTGAAAATGCAAAGGATGCATTTGTTTTATGGAGTAAGTGAAAAACACTTGCTCCAAAAGGCGAAGATTTTCTTTTTTTGTTGAAAGGGTTCTGACAATTAAGAGGGGGTCCTAGCACTCCCTTTGGGCCAGACACCCTTTGACCTGGGCGCTGTGGGGTCAGCAGGCATCTGACCTATCTCCCATTTTATTCAACCTTTAGATAGACTCTTAATGAGAGTTGTTAACTATGTACTTAGCCCCTCTCCTTCCATTAATATGATGACAACAATTTGACATAAGTTTGTACATTTCCTGCAGGGGGCAGTTTGCATTTGCACTTACATGCAAACAGGTCCCCCCTGGGCAATTGTAGTCATTTGCACTGCACAATGCAAAAGGGAGGCGTAAATGGCAGGAGCACCTTTGCCCCTGCCTTTTTGCACGCTGCAGTGCAAAGTGGTTTAAAGTTGCCTGCCATTTACACATAAACCGATTCCATAGTAATCCACTGGTTTTACACCAGCATGAAAATACCATGCTGGTGTCAATCCAAGTGGTTTGGGGAAGTGAAAATGTAACTCCCGTTCCACCCCTCCCCTTGCCCTTCACTCACAAAAAGCACTAAAATTACCCGGAGTGTGAACAAAGTTGTTAAAACAGGCCCAGCACCTTGAAGCCTACATTTGCATCTTTGTTAACGCACCTGGCCTGGGGCTTGGACAATGAGCTCCTGTCTACTTTATGGATGTCAAGAATCTAGGCGAGAGCAGAGCATATTTCCTTGTCATAGAATCCAGGACAGCAGCAAACATTTTCAAGCTTACGCCTTCCAAGACAGACTACATGGAGGCACATTCGTTTTCTTTAGAATAAAAGTACTGTTTCTTTGTTGATTTTTGTCAAGAGAACAGTGGCCTCATAAAATGGCACTGCCTCCCTTTTCTGCATCAGGGCTGGCCTAGCAGGCGTACCCACCTAAGAAGCAAAGTACGGGCACCATCGAATACCCAGCACACATTAAAACAGTTTACAAAGGAAAACGAGCGACGCCCACGCACCTCCTGTCTTAATTTCGGATGCAAGAGAATTCTAACGTCAGACCTCAGTAGGAGAGCGCTGAATCTTGGATTTCATCTACAAGCAGTATGTACGTAAAACACATTTTGACAATGTTCTTAAATTGCACTCCAGCCTGCCCCAATGCTGCGTTCTGCAGCAGAGAATAGATGTATGGAAAGCAGGATGTACATCTGAGCAGGGGATTAAGCAGGGAGAGAGGGCCGGAAGATTTCACATCCTGCCCCATGGACCATGCAATGCTTAAAAAAAAAAAGCAGCTCACCTTTGAGATTTGGTATTACGCCTGCATGTCTGATCTCCATACAGGGCTGTGTGAACTTTGGCCAGCAGAAATGTGTTGCTGGGAAGATCTACAAATTGTCAGCTCCCCCCTGAGCTCTTGTTTGGATTATGGGATCAAAAGTCATTAAAAGTGAATGCTCTGTTTGCTGTTATAGGGATGGAAAATATGCTCACGAAGGAAGGCGGATTTCATGCTGCAAGTGGAACAGGGGTGTCCTTTAGACAGGCCTGCCTGCATACCCTTTCTTTTTTTTGACACTGGAAGATGTGTAAAGAATGTTTAATCGGCACAGGCCACTTAAATATGGGCCTATATTTAACCAGCTCTGTCCATTTAAATGTAAACCTATATTTTTAAATGGTTTGGACCGATGGATCTTTGCTTTCTCCTGGGACAGACACGGCAATTTCTGCAATGTACTGAACCAGGCTAGTATGAATAAACATTCTAAACTACAAGCATGCACTTGGTTTGTGTTGATTTTGCTTTACTCGCTGTCGCATCTTATTTCTTCTGGTGATTTCCATCATATGCAAAGAGTACAGTTTCCTGACATTGTGCCCTTCCATTAAAGTCTTCAGTAAAGAAGGCGCGGGGCCAATTTGCAGAGCTCTTTAGTGAGTGCAAACTGATGAGTGGTTCTAAAAAAAATCAGAGTGTGAGTACTCGAAAATTGCGATTGATTCATAAATGGGCCATGGAAGAACATGTGTGAAAAGAGTCTTACATTGTGCGTCCACAGATTATGATGCATGTGAGAAGTGAGCACACTTTCACAAATGCAAATAGTTATGTGGGAAAGGGTGGATCGCTGATTAGGCCCAGTTTGCATAGTCAAAATAAGAGTGGTGGGAGGAATGGGTACGGACCGGCAATGCAAAGGAGGAAGACACCTACAGGCTGCTGTTCAGTATTGGGATTCACAAAAAGGAGGCTATCGCTGCCTCCTTTCCTTATAGGTCATAATGACCTACTCAGTCTCAAACCTAATATAAGTCATATTTGGAATTAGTAAAGATCTGTAGACACTACATTCCATTTTTTAGCAATATTTCCGAAAAAGTCTTTTATTTGTTCGATTGTTTGAGGCTACTATTCACATGTCCTTTCCCATGAGCAAGTTCCCTCCCAGGCAGTTGCTCTTGGGGAATGTGCATGTTTCTTGGTTTAGCTCGTTGCCAGTGTTCTTGCAGTCATTTGTAGATGGCACCAATCAGTTGCTCCATGATGCAGAAAGAGTGCATCATGGTGAAAGCTACGTTATGGTGTCAGCCATTTTGAAGAAAGTTTGTGTAACTATAAGTGGGAAGGAAGTTGTCAAGTGCTGAATTGAATTGATTGCTTTTTTCCCTACTGCTTAAAAACATAGGTGTTTTTCAACGTTTGTGCTGCAGTACAGTTGGGTAAAAATATATAATACTGAGGTTCCCAATCTATAACAAACAACTGGTCCGTGATGCCGAGAGTGTATTTCATTGGGCTATTGAATTGTAACTGAAGCAATGTTTTCACTGGTGCCATTTTGGACAATGTTATCATTACTTGTAGGTATCAGCTCTCAGCTTTTATTTCCATTCAGTCTCCATTTTCTTTGCGTGTGACAACTTTGAGCAGCAGCATGTAATGACACATTATAGTGACTGAATCACTGCATCATTTTGTTGGAGAACACTTTTGATGTGTACCATGTGACATTGAGCTGTGGTGTGCACTGTAACCCAACCAGCTCTCTTTACAATAAGTTCATTAGATATACTGCTTATTTCACAAACCTGTATTAATAGAAAAAATATGTCCTTTATGAAATGTTAATAATTCTTCTGGTAATACAAAATAGAAGAAACAAATGATATATATCAACATTGACAGGTATTTTTCAATGAATTATTCTTCTTACATGCAACATGTTAAAAACATCCCTACTCCTCAAACAGTAATATGCACATATTAATAATATGAGGACAAAAAGTCATCCTACAAAAAATTGCTATCACCTAGTAAATAACACTGATCAACACCTTCAATAACAGCATAAACTGTATCCAATCTTGGGCCTTCTTCACTGGGTGACAAATGGATAATATATTTTATTTAGCTGTATTAACCTATTTTGCACATGATTGTTCAGGCACATATATTGCTCTACCAACAACACATCTCTTTAATACACAAATGTATTACTTTTTTCTCCCACACATTTTCTTTTTGTGACCCTCTACAAAAAGCATGTCTCTATTGCACACTTTCCAAATAAATTGCTCTTTGGCCTTACATTTCCAGAAATCTCCTTTTGTTGTTGGGATATGTACTCTAACAATTCATTACATTAAATACAGCTCCCGCTACAATATTGTGGCAATAAGCCACGAGACTGCGGGCCAATACCGCCCCAGGTAATGCCCCCGGAGCCGTAGTTACTAAGCCCAAGGGGTATTGGCCCGCAGTCAAGGGGCTTATTGCCATTAGTACCCGGCCCGTTAGACCGGGGTACTAATTGCTTTTTTTTCTAATCCGAAATACGTTTCAGAACAGAAAAAAAAATGTCAAAATAATGGCCACCGGGAAAGGGAAAACATAGTCTGTTTTCCCTTTCCATGGCGGCCATCGGGAGCGGGCATGCTGGGAACACTCTGCTCCCAGCGCGTCCGCTCCAAAGAAAAGAAGAAAAAAGAAGGTAAATGGGGTGGGGAAGGAAGAAGAAAAATAAAACGTACCGCGGTCTCCGGCGGGGGACGATTGAATCCTCCAGTCGTGTGGAGGCTTGGAGCGGGGCTGGCCCCGCTCCGAGTCTCCACACGGCTGGAGGTTTCCATCGTCCCCTGCCAGAGACTGCGGGATAGAAGGTAAGTGGGGTGGGGTGGGAGGAGGGAGGAGGGAGGAGGAATGGGGAAACAAAAAAAAATGTCTTACCTGGCGGGGGACGAGGGAAGCCTCCAGCCATGGGGAGGCTCGGAGCGAGGATTGCCCCGTTTCGAGCCTTCTAATTGGTTGAGGGGCTGCCACGCCCCTCGCCGGGAACAGAGTAGCCGGAACGCATGGCGTAAAAGGGAATACCGTGTGGTATGGCTCGCAAATGAGCCAATCACCACGCTGTATTCCCATTGCGCCGCGCGTGCCGGGTACTAATGGAGTATAATTAAGCTTACAGATTAGTATTTTTGCAAGGTAGGATAATTCGCTGGTACACAACAGAAAGCCACAGGCCTGATGATGACCTTCAAAGCATGTTTTATGTTCTCCAAATCACTGGAGTTTTTAAATGTTGCATGGCTTTGGGATGTTTGAGTTCTAAACTTTACAGAGCAAACAAGGCAAGAAAAGAAAAAAAGAGGTTGAAACATCTTTATTCTCTACTTATTTATTTCCATACATGGAAGAGGAAAACAGTCACAATATAAAATGTTTGTTTCACTGTAGGCAATACTTCAATTGTACCCATAAAAATGCAAAAATAGTTCACAAATTTGACTTTAGCCGACATTAAACATTTCCACCCATGCAATAATCATTCAACACATTAGAGAGTTTGCAATTATACAAATGCATATCACAAGTTCGACATGGAACATGGAAGTGGTTTTCTTAAACTGCAATGCAACGCAGTCTTTATTCATGAAACCTTCCAAAAATATAAACAATACATTATAGTAATATTTAGATTAGACAGTAAAACAGGACTCTGTGGAACTCACAATTGATTTTTACAGCAAAATGTGCTATTTGGTTTTGCATTTAAAGGATAGCATTAAAGGAATTACAGCCAAATGGTTTTAGAAAGCATGGGATATTCTCAACTGTATGAAAAAGAAAGGAAAGAGTCCTAAGATTAAGGACCCTTCGTTGTTGCTCCTTTATTGATAAGAAGAAGCTCACTGGTAGTTTGGAAACTATAACGTACTAAATCCAGGTGTCTGCTTACCCCTCAATATGGGAGAATATAACTCTTTGATACTCATTTGGATACTGAGCTTATATAGATGAGACATATCTATTGAATTCTTCTCTTGATTTCTAGATATGAAATTTGAGAATATGGACGTATGATATATAATGTTCACTCCTGAAGAATGGTTTTTCACCCGAAACACGTAGAGCTCTGTACACAATATTGGAATAATAAAATGTCCTTGTTCATTGAATTTTGTTTCGATTCAAATATCTGTGCTTTTTAAATACATGGTTTGTGTAAAGAATTTCTTAGCAGTTCATATTGACACTATCACCTAAAGGTTGACTGATAACAGTATAGTCGTGTGAAGGGGGCGTGAGGGTCCTCAATCTTAGGACTCTTTCTTTTCATTTTCATACATTAGTCGACCTTGTGCCAGGGCTGCTCTTTCCCCACTGCACCCCGGACATATGTAACATATGAAACTTATCTCTGAATAGACATACTATTTCCACACTGGTATGCACTACTAGGGAACCAATATATACTTTATATTCTCAACTGTAGCAAGTAGCTCTTGTCATCCTTCGGAAAATAGTACTTTCAGAGTTCTTGTATTCCTGGGGAGGGAAGGGAATCCATAAGCATTTGGAGATGGAGGGATTCATAGAGTGCAGCCCACTGCGCAAAGAAATTACCACTTACCTCTTGGGTTCCAGATAGAGAAAAGAAGAAAAGCACTGGTAGATTGAGATTCTCATCACAATGTACCCCTATTGTTATTAGCAAGAGTATAATCTGAGCACTCGTGTTCTATTGAGAGGACAGAAACAATCAGCACTGGGAATTCAACTGATTCTTTATGGTGCTGCCATTTGATCAGGGTCAAGTAGTATATTTTGCGGTTTGTTTTCCATGGGGAGGAACGAAAGACATCACCCACATGAAAGTGAATGTGTTCATGTGATGGTGCTTTTTGTCTTTTGGGCCTCCTTCAGTCCGTTTAGTAATGGCCTTGTGTATGTGGTGTAGTCAAATATACATGCCCTGCAATAACTGCACAACCCTAGGAACCTTTGCATTTTTTTAACTGTGACGGACTGGAGGTTACCTGCGCACTGAAGCTGTGCGCTGAGGCGTCACCTTCTTACCAGCAATGGAAATCAGTTGTCCTAAATATAGCCCTTCCTGTTGGCAATACTGCATCTTTGCCCTGTCTACTTTGTACCCTTTGTCTACTAGCAATTTCAACAGCGTGATGGAGTCCTCTTTGCACTGCTGCTCTATGGCGCTACACACCAACAAATCGCCAATGTATTGGATAATGGATAATGATACTGGGCCTCATTTTTTTGAATCCCAATACTAAATCAGCATGGAGTAAAAATACTTGGAGACAGTCCCCCTGTAGAAATTGAGTTTGCTGGAACGTCATTCCACGATAGGATGAACGCAGTGAGGTGCTGGGAATTGGGAAGCAATGGAATGGAATAGCATCCTGGGAGGATAGCTCAGTGGCAACTTGCTCGCCTTGGAAGCAAGACGACATGAAGCAACACAGGTTCGATCCCCGGGTCCGCGTTTAGAAACTTCTGGGTATTTAAGTGCATTATAAATATGCAACTAAGACAACAACACAAAAAAAATTCTGTAACAGCTCCTCGATGCCCTGTGAGCACTTTAAAAATGCAAATAAATAAATAAAATGCAAAAAAATAGAAACAAATGCATTATTTAAGTCAATGACAGTAACGTGGTTCACTTTATTGTTGCTGGGTTCGGTACAACCAGGAACTCATCCAGCACTATGCTGTTTGGGGGGTGTAAATCCTAAATCATCCTCCAACCTGACCCTTTGTTTTCTTAACAAGGTATATAACTGTATTGCACAGGGACTCTGATGGTACTATAATACCCTGGTGTAGCAGTGCCATAATGGTGTCATGTATCCCTGTGTCTGCCTCCTTAGACAGCGGGTACTGTTTTACACCGGGTAGGATTACTCCTGGTTTGATGGTCATGTGCACTGCTGCTACACTCTTCAACAGGCCTACATCTTGGGGACTGCTTGTCCACAACCCGTCTGGCACCTGCACTAAGTCACCTGGAGCAAACTGTGGGACACTCACTGCTAACATTATGGGGCATGGAATATTTTCGTGCTGAATCATTATTTCACATGGAATGCACACCTCAAATATCATCTCCCCATCATGGACCATGGCCTCAAAAAATTGCCTGTCCGATGCCTCCCTCAATGGCTGTGCTAGGTCAATGCATAGGACAGTGCACCATTCACCTCCCTCTCCATCTATGCCTATGAACAGTATTTTGTTTTTTTAAACCACAACTCCTTTCCAAATCTAGTTAGATAATTGTCTCAGCATCATGATCTTGGGATTGGGCTGGTCAGAAACAAAAAATTGGATGGTACCCTCTGCGGCTGGTTAGCCAGACCTGTGAGCAATACTGTAGCCCCATAGATTAACAAGTCAGGGTGTACTGGTACCCCTTGGGTTGCTCCCTCACTTCCCAATGCATGCACAATGACCATTGCCGTTACATAGCATATACCTGGGGTTGAGCACACTAACCCTTCTGCTCATGTTCATTTTGCTTAATACATCCCTGTCCATCAGTTTCACAGGGGAGGCCACTGAGAACAATAATGGTACCCGCACATCCCAGTTACCTACCTTAATGGGTAATTCTTCTGTAAATTCAACCAATTTAATTGCCCCAGAGAATCCTTGCATGCCCTTTACCTCACCCGATAAGGGAAAATGCCCCTCCTTAATGCATTACTTTTTGCTCCAGTTTCTACCATCACACCAAATGGTTTTTGCCTATCTCCATACTCACCAATGGTTCCTCTTCTAGGTTGGCACTGAGTGACAGGACTGGGCACGCTAAGGCTCTGTATTGGCTGTCCTAATCAGGATCAGTGTTCATTCCTTGGAAGGCGAAAGGATTCCCCCTAGCACACTGCCCCCCGCTAGTTTGTGACCATTCCATGAGGTACTGCATTGTTATTAGGTGCTTGATGGGCCTGTGGCAGTGCTGGATGTATTGCATAAACTGGTGTGCCATTAGGTGCTAGGCTGGACATCTGTGGGAACTGGGGTGGGGTACAGGAGGGTCCATAGGTGGTGGGGCACCATAAGGGACATTTGGTGGTGCTGCGGCATACCTTTGTATATAAGGGGTCTGTGCGCCTGGTACATACAAGGACATTTGCCTGTTATATGCAGCCACTTTTATGTACCTTCACTACTGTGAAAAGTGGCCCATATTCCCACAAGTCTAGCATTTCCCCATGTTCCCTCCACTGGGGCCCATCCTTCCAAATCCTACTCTACCTCCCCTCTGAAATCCTGCAAATTCTCCTCTCCCTCTAGGTTACCCTCCCTGGTGTCCTCATTGATACTGTCCCTGACACCCAGCATTCCAATCATACCTCCCTCCCCACACAGGTGCAACTCGTACCTCTCCCAATATCACTCTCTGTTCCATATGCCCTCCTTGTGGTGCAGTTACTACTACCCCCTATAATGTCAACTTCGCCAGCTTCTTTTGTACTAGTTTCACTTTCTCCTTTTCTTTAGATTCCGCCATTTCCTTTGCCTTCTCTCTGAGCCTTTTACAATGGTGTACAATTATGGACTGTATCTCAGCCCACCTTTTAGCTTCAATCCCTAGCACCTTATCTAGCACTTTCTGCCCTTCTTTGGGGAGGCCTTTCTTTACCGTGTAGTAGAAAAATGCTGTGTGCCTGTCCCACAGTTCCCCATTCTATGTCCTCCACATTTCTTGTGTCTGCAATATATGCTGTGCTGTGTCCTCTTCATCTCGCATGGTTTGCTCCATTATAGATTGCATATCTGGTGTGTCGGCATATGTGCACTGCAGCGCTGCCCATACATGGGTTGTACAGCCATTAAAGTGGGCTCCTCTTGTGACTGTCATCTCCTATTTGACCACGAGATACCCTGCCTTGACCAAGTGTTGTCTACCTGGTTTCCCAATACAGAGGCAAACAAGCTCTTCTTGTCGCCCACAGCTAGAGTAATATTTGCTGTCTGCTTTGCAACCACATGTAAGTAAAGGATGGTAGCGCTTTGATCAAAGTGTTCCTTTCCATATTGGACAAAGGGATATATTGTGCCCTTCCAGTGCCGTTGTGTAATAATGGGAATGTTGTCCCCACCTGCTTGCCAACCTTCTTCTTTCCTCCTTGTTTCCCCTTAACCACTGACATGCACCCGTGGCATGCTCTCAACCTGGGCCCCCACAAACCTTTCACCTGCAGCAAAATCATGGCCAGAGTACCATCCTCCCCCCTGCTCCTCTTCCATATACCATCTTTCCTCCTCTGCTACTGCAGCCATATCGACATCTGCCTGGACTAATCCATAATCTAAACTACCGGCCTGTGGCCATCCTCTATACTACCCCAGAGAATATATTCTGCTACCTTCGGTTTCCACATGCACATCACTTATCACTTATCACTTAACTATATTTTCTGAATAAAATGTCCCCTGCTCATTCATCTGTCCTGATTGGGGCTCTCTGCCCATCTCCCCTGTACAGCTTTTATCTCGCTAACTCTTCTTCTCTCTTTTTTAACACTTCTTCTAACTCCTTCTGTGGTTTGACTATGATTCCCTGCACACTTGACCACGAGCGGCTTCTGATGCTATGAAGTTTGGCATATTCTCATATTGAGCCGCCAGCAGAGGAGGAGGGGCTTTGGTGGGCAGTGCAACATACGTGGGGTTTGTGTACCCAGTTGCTGCACATGTGGCGTAACACCCTGCTGGGGGGAGCTGTACTGTGCGTACTGTGTTTGCTGGGGCGGGGCACCCCTGGGTATTCAGGACAATGAGCGTGAATGGGGCTGGGACACACGTTACCAGTGGCCCACTCACTGTTTTTGTAGTGTCTGGGGGGGCATCCTCCAAATCTTCCACCATCCTCCATAGTTATAGTAACCCCTTTCTGTTTTTGAGTTTCTTCCCCTTATATTTGGTCATCAAAAACATATACATGTGACCAAAAACCTCCTTCTTATTTGTTCTCTGTTCTGGCCATGGCTCATCTCGTCTCAGCAACCCACTCTCGATGATACTTCATAATTTTCTCCCATTATAAAGGAAGGGCCGTACACATATACTCCAGTGGAGTCGACCGATCAATTGAATGTTCCCAACCTGCTTAAACACGTATTCACTCAACCCAGGCCTCAATCCTGTGGTGTCTTAATACCCCTTGCTCTTTCCCGTTCTATTCCATCACTCTTCCCGCTCATCAACCCTCCCCCATACACCCCAATGACCTCACACCGCTACAATCCACACTCCCTCATACTAATCGCCCACAACTTACTTTCGCTCAACAAATACTATACAACATCTCTGGACATTTTGGTCCACCCCTCCACAATAAAAACACCAATAAAACACAACAACAAACTACTATTCGTCCTCATGCCCTCTGTATGTCAGGCGGAGGCATCCCAGGCCCTCTCAATGTACAGGGCCTCTACCCGTATTCTCATTGTTCCTCTTAATTTTACAGCGCTGGTTTCTCCCCCCATTTGGAGAGGATCCTGTTCAACTCTTATCCTTTACCTATATAATTAAACCCCCCAAATATATAATACCATTTCACCATCAATAGACATTCACTCACACACATCGCTCCCATGCTCTTTTCTCCCACAAAAGGTGCACGTACATATACGTACTCTCCTGAGTTCCTCTGGGTTCTGTCAATGGCCTGCTCTGACTGATTTTCAAAGTTACTGCAGGGGAAGAGGGGTACGCTTTCCAGCTCCATCTATAAACACAGCATGGTTTTCCACCAGCAAACCAACGGATATTGGAATTCATTGTAAATGTCTCCCACGTTCGTTGATTGCCAGAGGCATTTACACTTTTTACCAAAACTTAGTGGAATACAAATGTTGTCCAGACAATTTGGCGCAATTAACGCTTTGGGGGAAATGACCACCTTGAGAATTGAGTGGACAGTGTTTTTGGACATGTCTTAATGTTTATCCGAATTCCTGTCGTGAATGAAAGAGAGAGGGGGAGGGGGCGTCATATCCCAAGTCCAGCAGAGCGTAAAAGTGTTGTGCCGAAAGCAGTAAACCCTGGTGGAGTTGGATAGCAAAGCTCGCCTGTTCTTCCAGGCCATCCTGCGAAATCCGCTTGGTTTTATCCTAGCAGGCATTATCATCCTGGCAGAAAAACAATGATTTCCTATGGGATCCTCCTGATTTCACACCGCCAATATCAGGTGGTTACGTCGGATTCCATATTAAATATCTCCTGCCATCGCTATTTGAGGGAGGCATTGTGGAAAAGTACACCGATTTCAACTATGTTTTTCTTACTCTTTACTTTTCTTACTACGAGCTGGAAAGGATTACAATTTCATGGAGGGTAACTTTTGCACAGAAGTGTAAATGGAGCCAGTCCTCTCTGTGCGATTTCCACTTCGTGAAAATGGCCCTTGTAGAATTTGTGATGCTGGAGGCGTCTGTACTGCTTCTTGTAATATCTGTGATGCATGCAGGGCAGAGCCGGGCACCACATGCAAACTAAAGCTGCCCCTTGAAATGAGTGAGCATTCGTCATGCATCAATAGCCGGGATCTGGTCTTGGCCGGGATTATTAATCCTCGTAAGGGATTTGCTGGAGAACTCGGCAGATGGAATACATTTGCTAGCAAAGCCTAAACTATTGGCATCTGGAAGCGGGCCGTATAACCTGCTTGAAAACCCATTTAGTATATAGCCTCAACATGTTTATTTGAGCCAGTTAAAATACATGCCTTTTTGCTTCTTCTAAAACATGCTCACTTCTTCTGAGCATCATTGGACCTCATAAATATTTATGGAGTCTAATAAGCACGTATATATATATATAGACCTCCTTTTCAGTTAAAAACATGTGCAGGTTTATAAAGCATTGAGTCCGTTTTCCTTTTTCATTTTTTTAATCATTTTTTATTAAGTTGTGCTCTGTTCACAAAGCGCTATGCAATACATTCACATTGCGTCCACAACAATACAGTGGAAAATTGAATGTGCACCAAAACGATTATCAGTTGCAAATCCGTCCCAGGGCATAAAAGGGAATGTACTATTGGATTGCTTGTCTGAATCATTTGCAGTTTACACACCAATGGATGCGCTCAACATGTTGTTTGTGCTTCTCTACACCAATGCCATCTAGGCTGACTGCGGCATGTCACTTCTGTATACCATGTAGCAGCATTATTAATATGAATGTACCAAGAGCATTGTTCACCCCGTTCCATTGGTCCCTGTTTTACTGTTGACTGTTAGGGCCTGCAGTTACTGGTTGAGTGATAGAATAGCCATTTATAGTGCCCATAACACAAAAGTACAGGGCAGTGTTAACTGCATCTAGTCACAGCGGGAAGATAGTTCAAAGATAGCTGATTTAAAAAAAAAACTGACTAAAAAGAGTGAATTAAGAAAATAAATAGGAGACAAACTGATTGGAGAAACCAAAACCTGATCAATGCTTTTGGATGCTGGTGTGATCATAGAGAAGGTCGGCTGAAACCCCAATGGCGTGTGGGATGCTTCCCTAGCCTGCCACGTATTATAAATGGGTAAAAAAGTTTAATAGGGTTTCAAATTCGCTCAACCTGATGAATCAGTAATGGTGTGATTCAATATGATATGAACATGAGTCCTTTTGTCAAAAATTGGAAATATGAATTAGTGCAAGTTACTTCATGACAAATACATATGTTCAACAAGAAAATGCTGCCCATAAAACTATTTATTTTGTTATTCACAAGTAAACATGAGCCTATTTGTTCGTAAGAAGTGTAAATGAGCTGACAGGTGTTTCGAGATACAATCTCTTTTTCAGGGCTCTATGAAATGTTGAAATGTTTTACATGAATGCCATCTTGCACTTATCATTAAGTGTTGTTAGCAAAACATGTGATCAGTCTCAACTACAGTTCATGAGAGTCAGTGAAAAAATATTCCGTCTGCACTGCAGCTCATAACCTAAACTTCGGTGTTATCATGCGCTCAAGCTTACACAACATAAGCAGTCTACCGACTCAACTTGAAATGAAGCGGTAAAAATGCAATATGTTTTTGCTGAATCTCATTATAGGACAGGAGCATTATCACTCAACACTTGAGATAGGACATGTCATAAGTATCTGTCAGTTTAATTTGTTTGGTTGAGACCGGTCACACGTTTGACTAACAACACTTAATGATGAGTGCAAGATGATATTAATGTAAACCTTTTGAACATTTCATAGAGCCCTGAAGAAGAGATTGTATCTCGGAACACGTGTCGGCTCATTTTCACTTGTTACAAACAAATAGACTCATGTTTACTTAAATATTTTTAGGGCCCCATGTTCTTGTTTAACATATTTATTCATCGTGAAGTAACCTGCAAGACTCATGTTTTCATCTGATATTGAATCACACCACTACTGAATCATCAGGTTGAGCACATGTGAAACCCTAATACTCTTTTGTACACAGGAAAATAAATAGGTTTTCAGTTCTTTACGAAAAGTTTTAAGGGCGCTTGTGGAGCGAAGATGAAGAGAACGATTATTCCATAAATGGGGGCCCAGCACTGAGAATCACCTGTCTTCTCTAGCTGTGCAATGAGAGAAGGGGATTTTCAGCAGATGGAAATGTACGGAGTGGAGAGACCACACAGGTTGGTAAAACGGAACTTTCTGGTTAAGATTGTTCAGTGCCTGGCCATGAATGCACTTGTAAACTAATCAGAAGTGATACGTTGGTGTATAGGTAAGCAATACAAAACATGTCCTGGTAGCGAAATTAATGAATGTCTGGGATGGTTGAAAATGAACCAAACGGCCACATTTTGAATGGTTTGATGGTGATGCACCAAAAGATTTGCTCCTTTTTTGTATAAAGCATTGGCCTAGTGGTGCAAGTGTAAATTTATCAATGTACCTACCACCACAGAACGGCCCGAATGCGTTATATAGGGAAGGATGCTACTCAGAATCCTATAGGGAAGGATGCTACTCAGAATCCTATAGGGAAGGGTGCTACTCAGAATCCTATAGGGAAGGATGCTACTCAGAATCCTATAGGGAAGGGTGCTACTCAGAATCCTATAGGGAAGGATGCTACTCAGAATCCTATAGGGAAGGATGCTACTCAGAATCCTATAGGGAAGGGTGCTATTCAGAATCCTATAGGGAAGGATGCTACTCAGAATCCTATAGGGAAGGGTGCTACTCAGAATCCTATAGGGAAGGATGCTACTCAGAATCCTATAGGGAAGGATGCTACTCAGAATCCTATAGGGAAGGGTGCTACTCAGAATCCTATAGGGAAGGATGCTACTCAGAATCCTATAGGGAAGGATGCTACTCAGAATTCTATAGGGAAGGGTGCTACTCAGAATCCTATAGGGAAGGGTGCTACTCAGAATCCTATAGGGAAGGGTGCTACTCAGAATCCTATAGGGAAGGGTGCTACTCAGAATCCAAAGGCAGAAAATGAAGATCTTCCCACTTCATTAACTTCTTTAGTTATCCTCCAATCAGGGTCCTACATGAATCAGAGATTTCTGACCTTATTTGAGAAAGTTTTTGACAAGTCGAACTGTGGGGTGGATCAAGGGATCTTTTAATATAAATGTTCACGCCCCATAAACATAATCTTGGTTTTAGGGTGGTTTAATTGGAGATTGTTATTAGCCAGGCATAGTTTCATTTCTGCAAGGCAAGAGTGAAGTTGGCTGAAGGTCACCGGAGGGCAGAGACATTAATAAACAAGTGGGATATCATCCACATACAAATTAAACTAAATATTAAAGCTGCAGACGGCAGGACCTAGATAGTGAACAATAGAGGTGAAATGGAAGAGCAACTGGAGGGAGGATTATGGGAGGATTATGGGGGGCTGTCATGGTAGAGTATTTTGCTACGCCTTTATAATTAACTGGTATACACATGCCTACCTTTTTTGCTTTGCTGGCTCTGGCTGCATCAGGGACAGGTCTCGTGATGCAACCTGTACATCCTGTTATGCAAATTATAATATTGGAATTAGCTGAAAAAGCAGACTTACTTGCCTGATTGCAGTCTGAGTATTTCAAGAGACAGAAATTGTTTGTGCTATATGATAGCAAATTGACATCATGTGACCATCATCTTTGTTATGTCTGCATGGCATGGAAATAGGAGCACCTTTTGAGATTTAGAAAATGCCTTTACTGGGGTAAATTTGTTTTTGTATTTCAAATTAAATGAGATTTAAATTGTTTCAAAATGTTTTGAAGATGTATTTTGTTGAGTGCACAAAGGTGCAGGTTTACTGCAGTACACGTAATGTGACAAGGCCAATAATTTGCGCTAACTCCCATTTCCGTTCTTTCTATGGCCCCCAAACACCGGAACGTGCTTCCTCTCCTTCTTCGATCTCTCTATTCTTTACCTGCTTTCCAGCCATGCCTTAAAACTCACTTGCTTGCCTGTTAATTTCTGTTTCTCAGATTGTTTCTCCTAAATTGTACCGTTTATTTTATTCCTGTAAAGCGCTTTGGCTTGCAGGCTATATGAATAAAAATCAAATCAAAAATAATGTAACCAGGCAGCTATCTAGAGCCAGTCCTACCCCTAAGGTGGACCACAGAGAGGTCCTCAATTCCTGCCCCTCCCCTTGTGCCGAAATGTTTGTGTACAGACAATTGTTAACTCAAACCCCACGTCTTGTTCAAAATACCTGCCAATTCCTAGAAAATCATCCAAGAGCACTAGAACCCACAGCACACTCCCCTCCCTGAGACACAAACCGGCCTGCGGCACACCAAAGAATCACCCCAAAGATACAACGAGTGCAGCGCCAGCACACATCAATGCCGCTGACAAGCCGCAGAAAGAGAACGAACGCAGGGAGAGCATGCCGCACCGCAAGGGAGCAAAGCTGAGCTCATGCTAACACAGACACGCCGCCCAGACCACCGGGGTGGGGGAGAGACGTTCACCCTATATGCCATTAGGGACTTACAGGTAGACCGACACACCAGGGTCCCGAAACAAGAACATGGACAGTCATCCTCAGGACACGGCAAGCCCGCACAGAGTAAGTGGGCATGGCATAGCAACCTTTTCAAAGTTTTCACTCGTACATACACACCCTGGCCAGGAAAGACAGGGCCAAATTGGTGAAGGAAAGGGGACTAATCCTCTCAAGTGGAGGGTGATTTAAGCTCAGGATTGAAAGCGGGAAGTGTGGGGTTTTTGGCTGAGGACAGAGGTAAAGGTTGAGAGTGACAAAGAGACCATCAGGAGTAGGAGGCAGCAGTGGCTTGTGGAGATTTGTGGAGCAGTTGAAGTAATGATTAAGGAGTGAATGTGCAATTTGAGTGTGCGTGCTTGTGAAGCCACTGTGTAGATAAGGTTCTGAAAGGAGTGTCTGGGAAGTGTATGGTACTGGTGAAAGTAGGGTGACAGAGTAGTGGAAGAGGGTAGAGTAGTAGAGCAGATGATGGAGCAACAGTGTTAAGGAAGGAATAGTACTGTGAAGGAGGGAGTACTAGTATTATGGAGGAGGGAGTAGTAGTAGTGTGTAGGAGGAAGTAGTAATAGTGTGGATGAAAGAGTAGTAGTAGTTGTGCGGAAGAGGGATGAGTAATAGTGTGGAGGAGGGAGGAGTCGTGGTGTGAAGGAGACAGTAATAGTATTGTGGAGGAGTTACTAGTAGTAGTGGGTAGGATGGAGTCATAGAGACAGAAAGGGGCGGGAGGATAGGAGTGTAAGGAGGAGTAACATCCAAGGGTGGAGGTGGCATCTAGGTGAAATGAGAACATCTTGAGGAGAGTGGAGTGATGCGAGGAGTGAAATGGAGTAGACCAGAAGAGAGAGTAGTAAAGGGAGAGGTGAAATGGAGCATTTTAGCCAAATGAAGAATCTAACAGAGTATTTGTAAGGCACTATCCAAACCCCCTCAGGTCACTAACAACTGGTTAATGTGAGGACAGCTAGAACGTCCCTGAAGGAATTTAGACAGCCAGCTTTTAGTTCATCACTAGTAGTAGGGCCTCATTACACGGTAGGCGGAGGACCAAGGTGCTATTAGCACCTTAGTCCATGCCGGTAAAATACTGGCACCGCCTTGGTGGAAAGGGGAATTACCGCCCTATTCCAAGGTTGGCGGGCGGTAATTCCCCCTTCCCCCATTGCCCTTCCCCATTCCCATTTTTGCCCCATAGGGCTCTATGGGAATGGGGAAGTCGCTAATTACGGTGCCGCAAATTGCGGTACCGTAATTAGCACCCTGGTCCCTTTGCGGGTTGGTTTTTAACGCCTGCTAAACAGCAGTACCTACCCGCAAAGGGACCTCGTAGTAAGGCAGTAAGGGTTAACGGTCACCGGTACCATTACCGGTGACCGTTAACCCTTACCGCCTTCCGTGTAATGAGGCCCTAAGTCAATTTCAGGCTGTCAAGCTCAACCTTGAGTAGAACTAACGGGGGGGCTAAGGACGCCTTGGCTAGGGAGGAGATTCAAAACTAGACGAGAGAGAGCAAGGAACGGCCATTGGACCCAGAACAATTCAAATAAAACCATGTATACTGTCCTTGAGACTCTGAGTAATAGTTGTGCCATCTGTTAGAGTATTCCCTCTTGCACTCCGGACTCCAGAAATGAGGAAATAAAACTGAAATGTATACTGTACAGGGAATCATTCTTTGAAACAGTTTGATTGCATCCATGGGTTCCCACACCGATTTAATGGGATTATTCCCATTTTAGAAGACTTGATAGAGTATTTTAACATTTCTTGTTAAACAACATATATTTAATGTTATGATTAACTGGTCTAGACAACCCTTCTATTGTTGCTTTGATGTCTCCCTCTATTTCAGGTACATGTCTCATGATGGGACAACTACAGACTGTTAGCCAGGAAAGGCAAAAATGGCAGCACTGCTAGCCCACTGTTTGTGAATATTTCAAGTGCCAGACACCAAGGCAGAACCTTTTCTTCACCATACTAAGATTGACATGGGTGTGTAAGGAGGAAATGTAAGGTAAACATTAGCTGAAGTACAGAAAGGAATAAGCCAATCACAGCAGACTTTCTCCTTATATCCTGATCCCACAGAATCTAGGTCAATGAGGGGGACCTACTGATCCTGTTCTCTCAAAGAGCTGTGTATTAAGGGGGTAGTGGCAGTAAGGGTGAGGGGTGAGAGAGTGGAAGGCCTAACCGCAAAAGTACCCTACTTTTCTTCAGAGGGATGACACCTTAGAACATGAGGAAGATGGGGGGTTGGCAAGACACCATATATAATTGTGCCTGCTTTGGGGTGATGACAAGAGGCCAACTGAGGGAGGGTGGCCCATTTCCAGGCATAATTCTTCTTGTGGGGTGATTGAAAGTTTGTTAGGAGGTACGAAAAGGAGGTAGGCTGAAGGCAGTAAGGCAGATATTTTTGTTTCCTGTTTTATGTGGGGAGGGAGATCTTTTATGTTGTATGAAGCTCCTCTTGCTCACCCGCTCCAACTGCTGCAGTAATGGTCTGTGGGAATGGCGCAGAACAGTAAAATGGACGCACAGACTGCACAACACAAAAATATAGATGGGTAGATATGAACTCCAAGGTTTACTTCACCTCTGGTTTCCGAGGCACATCCGAAGCATGTCAGGATTTCGGCTCGACATTCTTGGAGGAAATGGAGAATGACGCATTCTCGTTACCAACAATGGAACTCAAGATGGCGCCTTATCAGCGTCATTTCCACTAAACAATTGCCGTTCTAGTCTTTTCCAACATGGCGACCGCGTCTTCCCATTCTATAACTTCCTCTCTACGGTTGGGAAAGACGCGTCGCTTCTGTTCGCTGCACCGCGCCGTTCGTGACTGTGTTTTTTCCAGCGTTCTGCTGCTTAGCCCGTTGAGACTTCTCTAAGCCTCCCTCTTCTTTTTCTGCGCCCTGCACACTTCTGTTGTGTTCTGCCTTGACTTATTCTACCTTTTCTTACCTTACTTATTTTCCCTCCTCTTAGTCTTGCTTTCCTGCTCCGCGCACTCGTGTTTGGATTCCTTTCTTTACGCTGCTTATTCTTACTCGTTTCTCACACTCCTCTCCTTTTTTTTACTACAGCCTTGAGCACGGCCGGGCTTCTTCCCGTGTCGGTGCTCGATCCGGAGAGTTGCTTTCTCCTCCTCTCCTAGCAGAATTCCTCCACATGCGGATACTAGGAACCATTCCTCCTCAGCCTGCAGCATTAATCGGTCTACCACAGCAACTTCCATCTTTCTGCTTAGACGACTACTTGGAATTATTCCTCCTCAGCCTGCAGCACTTACCATTCTTCCGCAGCAACTTCCATTGGACTTTGGAGATACCATCCTCCAACAACCAGATTTGGGTTTTCTTCCCCAAGAGGGTTTCCCAAGGGTGCTGCCCCCGGGGTGCACTGAGTCCAGTTTTCTGGCCTCTGAACACTTTGGGGGAAGTACCTACTTGCTTCAGAACCAATTCTACACACCTGCTGTTCCGGACATTCGTGAGTACTTAAACTAATTGTTACAAAACAACGTGTGCTTTGCTCTTGTTGTCTATCAGATGTCACTAAGAAACTTCCTGTAGAAAATGTGATCTAAACTGATAGCTTCATATCTTGAATTTTATATGTTGTTGACCCATCCCTGGAAAATGGACCCAATGGGGACAGAACATTACGAAAAATGTAAGTAACATACAGCCTTGTTATTCTTGTTTTGCGTGTCGCAGGTATCTCATCAGTGACACTGAATGCCTTTTTAAAAAAGAAATGAGCAACCTAATTAGTGCATGGCAGAGTTGATTTGGACCATCCAGAATTCTCAAGAAAGGTACACCCACATTTCTGATTTTCATCAGGTTCCTATAATAAAACCACGTTCCCTCTTTCTGCACGTTTTTAGGAACTGCTGCTGCTCGCCCTTTTTCAATGACAAAGGAGTAAGGCAAATTACACATTGTATTTTCCTAGATTAAAACTAAGAACATGTAAAAGAAGAGCTGTGAGCTTGAGCTATACATTCACAGACCCGAGGAGCAGAAGGAGGTGGTGGCTTATGCTTATATGCCACTGCACATGTCCTACCAGATACCTGCAGCTCCCACAGGGCGTGCAGGACCTGTCTCGTGGCTCCCAGCCACCCTTGTTAATTGTACGTCGACAATCCCCATCCCACTTAGTACACAATTTGAGGATTGCAAATTTTTCACAGCCAGGGTTGGGCAGGCAAGACCCACAGAGGAGCAGATAAACATGCATACCACAATGCACCAAGTGGCTGAGAGTTGACTCTAGGGCCGTTGGTGTGCAAGGATTACAGAGTACATCCTAGTTGATGATGCCAGGGATTCCTGAGGTGTGCCGTCATGGTTCATTCAGAGGAGCACATGTAGGAAGTTTGCAATGAGATATGTGCTACGTGCTATGTGTGCGTTGCTAGTTGAATATCTTCATATTGGTAGGCTGTGAAAAGTATTGGGGCCCACATGAGCTTGAGTCCTTGAGGCCAGAAGCCATGAGAGTCAAAACCTTATTGACACTTGAATATGTGAACTGACTCTATAAGAGTGGAGCTTTTTGGGTATGAAGAATAGTGGGGAGTGATACTGAAGCTTGTTGGTGTGCTGGTGAAAGAGGGAAACCCATGATGGTTAGGAGGTGAGTAAAGCTGATGTCTGGTGATCCCTGATGAATGCTTGCTTCAGGGTGAGCACCTCTAAATTAGCACAAAGCAGTGGCACAGCAGATCCAGAAGCCACAGAAAGCAGCAATTCTGGCCATACACTGCATTATGTATGCTACTCAAATGTTGTGCTATTTTAAGTTTACACACAGTACAGTTTCACTTGAACACAAGGCAACATCCAAAACAAGTTTCATCTCTTGGTCCAGCCTTGGCCCACTAGGGACCGTTCTTCCACCATGGCCTACCTTTATTTCTTCAGAGAAGCAGCAGGATGCAGGGGAGAACAAATAGAAAATCAAAGTTTATGAAAACATGTGACATGGAAGGAATGGATTATATAGGCATGTACAAAAAATTAGCTTCCACACATTACCCCAACAAGAGCATTACATTTAGCCAAACAATCACCAACAGAACCTGTTTACACATTTATGAATTTATGATTGGTGGCTTTTTGAAAATGTGTTGTTTTGATGTTGGCCAAAGGTAATTATGTTTCACTTCCTTTGAAACTGAAAATGGTGTTCTCAGTCCCACCTTAGACTTGAATGGAACAGTGACAAGGCCAATGAAAGTCTGAAAAATGTAGTGCAGCGGGGACGTGTTCTCCTAGTTGATTGTCATTCTGTGGACATTGTAACTATTGTTAAAGCCTTCGATTCTCTGAATCATGTTATTAAGAATGTGTACTACAGTTCTTGACCTGATCGAATCAAAGCCTGTGCTAATTACAGAACTAATATAGCAAGGGCTAAGCATAAAAGGGAGCTGAATGCCTGGGACCGAACATAGTCTTGGTGTACTGCCCAGGATACAACATCTTTTAGGAAACGGGTAAGAATGTCTTTCTGAGGATCCCGTAGATGAAGTGGCCCTGGGGAATATAGCTGTACTTTATGGGTTAGCCATTTCCATACTGCGAACAATTTATGTAATATCCTGTAATATGCTTCTTTACGAGCTTGACTGATTTGACAAAAAAACGGACTGCGGGGGATATGAATGCAGCACTATGAAAGCACCCCGACCTGATGGGTTTTGGGCGGCAGGAAAATTCAGATTTCTTACATTTCTCTGTCGCACATGGGGGCTGTTTGGTCTTTAGCGCATTGAAGTGTTTGAGTTGTCGATCTGCAGTGTTGCTTGTTATGCTGCAACTGTCTGGGATTTCTGTACTTTGTTGCCCTCAGCTAAAATTGAGCTGACCTTTTTAATTACTTTACTGGTTGTTATAAACGTAACAGCCTAGGATGTACTTTATTTTAAAACTCTGACAGACCCATTGGTACCTAAACGTTGGCTAGCACTGATTTGATTATAGTTAGTCGTTTGGACCAAAGAGAAGGTGTTTTTAAGTAATCTTATCATTAGTGTTATATGGACCCTGGATAGGGCTGAGACATGTCTGTGGGTAGCTTGTGTTAAGGCCGGGTTCCAACTGTTAGACTTATCAAGATTTTTCATTTACCCAAGGTGTTTGAATATGCATTCTAAGAGTGTTGCAATGCAGTTTCTGTAGCTAGATAGGAAATCAATCTTGGATGAGTAGAACAATTCCTCCACCTTTATCAGCACTTTTGATGATGCCTTATTTATCAGATGTAAGTTCTCTAACTGCTGCTGTTGCTTTTCAGACAATGGTTCAATTGAAAGACCAATGGCATTTACACAGTCTTGGTCAAAATAGAGGTTTACACCATTGGATAAATCTATGCCAATAGAGCTGCTGACATTCAAACTAATTATATAAAAGGTGTACATATAATGATGAAATGATAGATCAAAGAACGTTTCTCACATAGAATTGTTCTAATGAGGAGACTGCAACCGCTCAGAGAGCTTAAATCTGATCAATCAGTAATAATCAAAAGTGCCAATAAAGGTGAAGGAATTGTTTTACTAAAAACTACTAAATATGATAACAAAGATCATTATTTAGCCTTTAATGAGGATCCAACTAAAGCGATTCGCAACGAAATGTACTGAAATACAAATAATGCATGTGTAGAGGATTTAATTTCCTCTGATGAATTAACGTTTCTGAAAAAGAAGACTCTAAGCTACAATTTTTCTACACTCTACCAAAATACATTAGGATGTGAATGATGCACCAGGGAAACCCAGAGGGTTCCGTTGTGGGTCAGTTCTTTAACCTAATAAACCCCTGCTCATTGGCACTCAGTTCTAGTTGAGAGACACAAGAGATATCATTAATAAAATTGAAGGTTTCGACTTTGATATAGAAGCAGGTGTCCCAACTACTATTTATTCATTTTTATTTTATTGTTTGCTTTTTAGGTGCTTATACAATAAGAAAATACTGTTTCAAAGCAGACATTGGATATCTGTACACTAACATCCTGCAAAAGGAAGATTTAGAGATCTTAGAATACAGTTTCAAACAGTGTCTGACTCCACAAAATATGGCCACAAAATTTCTGGTAGATTTAGTTAGAATCTGTCACACTGAATACAAATTTCATGGTCTTTAGATGTCAGTTATTCAGGAACATCAAAGGTTTCAGATTTTGTTTCTACTCTAGCAAATGTATGTGGTACACTTTGAGGCGAGATTCATCTGCAATGAAGATAATATCTATTTCTCTTCATTGCAATCCGATGGGCACTAGATTGATGATATGCAAATGGTATAGAAAACAGATAGAATATTTCTAGTTTTCTTTTTGTGTGGATCAATACTTTAGATACTAACTTGCATTATACATCAGAAGTAAGTAAAACATTTTCAATCTAGAGATCTGTATTAATGATGGTATTTTAAATGCATCTCTGTATAGAAAGTCAACAGAAAGAAATATCACATTACATTTTACCAGTCAACTTCCGACATTCTTAAGTGAAAACATATGGTATGGGTAATATCTCACAGTAAGAAGGAATTGTTTCACATTGAATGATGTTCATACACAAGCTCAAATAATTATAGAGCAGCTGAAAACAAGAGCTTATCCAAGCAACCTATTACAAAGATCATGTAAAGGAGCAAGATTTGCTGATAGAGAAAATGTGTTAAAATCTACCAAACAAATGAATAGATATGATAGTATCTAATAATAGTACAATGCAATTGTATGCGGCACCACGTTTTGAGTAAAAATGGCCATATTTTAGAGCTGTTTGATTTTGAATTATCTGAACACCTTTTTATTTTGAGGAATGGATTGAGTCTCAAACAGATTCCCTTGAGGGCTGTGAGGGAAACAGATGTTTGAAAGAAGGTGGAATTGAGATATAATTGGGAACTTGAGCCAATGAGATGATGTAAGATAGGCACTGTATGTAAATGTACAGTACATTTGTCAAAATTCACACATGGTTACACGAAATGTTCACTTAAAATTCATACTACGGCAATAGTGAGCATACCACCTATTTGATAGATTACCCATGCAATAAATTACATGTAGTGTGACGGGTGAGAAATGTGAGGCGAATAACTTTGTGACGGGTTTTCAAAAGATGCCATTTCACTAACTCAAAAAGTTGGATAAACACCTCACTGTCCCTACCCTGACAAGGGTTTCCCTGCATAAAATAAACTAAAAGAAACACTCCAACAAAAGGTTTCTGTCCCTCACACTTATATACACAATATATCAATAAGGAAATATATGTCAGTTTAACAACAGCAAATATAACAGCATGGTTCACACCAAAAAAGCTGCTTCTTCGGATAACCTGGACAAACTCCTCTTCCCCACATTCAGGCAAGATTTTATTTAACTGTTCAAAAAGGACAAGGAAACACAGTGTCATAACAAAAAGTTCACCTTAATTTCTCTTTCTAATCCAACTTGACAACACATAAGTTCCAACTTTGATTCCAAGCATGACTCACAATTGTTTAAGATAGCTTTCCTCTTTCCACTTGTAGCCAAGGTTTCAATAAAGCTTCTTGTTACCAACAATGTCTATTTCAGTAAAACATGTGAAAGTTTCTTGTCATCAACAAAGAATATTTCAGTAAAGATCTTGAAACATTTTCTTGTTATCAACAAAGAATATTTCAGAACTACATTAGCTTCAAAGCAAATATCTTTGTCAGGATATTTTGGCATCACTTTAGCTTCAGTACTACATCACCAAAACACTTCAGCGATTCTCCAATTACATCGTCATAAGCTTTACTCCACCACAATAATTCACGAGTTTTCACCTGGTTTACTCCCATGACAGGTTTACTACTACTACAACTCTCTGTTCCGGTGTACTCCTGCCAGAACAGAACCAATGCTCTTAGCCTGGTTTAATCTTGTGCCAGCCAAGTCAAACTACTGCAGTTCTCTGCTTGGGTATACTCTCCTGTACCGAACAGAACCAATTGGTCCAAAGTCCTATGGCCTGTTGTACTCCCTTGCCAGGCCAAACTACTACTTCTAAGTACTTCTGCGATAAGGGTCAACTTCAAAGTTTTAACAATGTCTTCTGCTTCACACAATTAGGTTTGAGAATGTCCTCAAGGGACACAAGAATTACACTGGTGCTATTTACTACATAAGTGTTTGCCACATGCAAGACAGGCAATGCGTCCTTCCTTCTGAACCTCTTTTATCAGAAGGGCAGCCCTCCTGCCAATCTTGTTCCACCTTGGTTAACCAAATGCTGATAATATTTCTTTCTCCTGTTCACACTTCTTTGGCTTTGGAAGTGCTGGTTTAAGACATTCTCTACACCTGGGAAATATTCTTCACACACTGTGTCTTGTTTATGGCTTAGGCGACTCTGGCTGTTTGTCAATTGCCTTAGTGTGCACCCCCTTTGGCTTTGGCAATAGAGGTGTGGGTTCCCTTCTTGAGATATTGCTCCTTTGTGTGGTGCATCCTGTGATATTTTGGAACTAATGAACATTACAAAATTAGTCAAATAAACGTACCTGTAAACTTACCTTGCACTGACCAGGAACCTTATTATAAAACTTGGGCGTGTTCATCTTTTCCATTCCAGATAACAAACCTGTCAGCTGTGTATCTTATCCTTGTATACAGTATATGCTGTCCTGTTCCAATCTAACCATGTGGCTGTTCACTACATTTGGAGCAAATTATGTGATCATCGCCACCCCCATCTAGTGTTCTTTTAATGACTCTTACTGCTTTTACACCTGTGGAATACTACTTTAAAGGGCCTCTGTGTTTAATGGGATCAATGGCACAGTGTACTTATCATCTTGTATTCTCTCTATTAAGTTGATAGCATCTACAGTGTCTAATAATGATGATGGGGTAAACCAAGCGATGGTTTTCTGGAAGGTGCCTGTGCACTTTCTTGGGGGCACTAAATTGGGACTGCAACCTGAAACTATCAGCCTACTAGGTGGGTTAGTCTGATGTTTATGAATTTCATTCAAGGCATAGACACATGGTTGCCTCAGATTCGCATTATTCATATTCACTCCTACTAATGATAACTCTTTCTTTATTTTCCCCCTTCATTCTAAAGTCAAAGATCTGACCTCTGGGGAGGGATCCCCGTTAGTTTGCCTTAATGATTTGGATTGTGAATCAATTCACTAACTATTGCCTCATATTGTTTAACATCCATTAGAATGATACCAGCACCCTTGCCGGCTGTTTGAAAAAGATTTGTTTCTCTTTCTGTAACCTTGCCAAAGCTGATCTCTCTGCTTATGCAAGGTTATTCCATTGGGAGATCTTGCTATTGGGTATTTTGCACAGCTTGCACAGAATTAGTTTGTCAAAAGTCAAAATTGACAGTGGTTTAGTGTCTCGCCAGGGGTTAATTAATCCCATATGGTTCTCTTCGTCTGAGGCTTCACAGTAATCGAAAGAGAACTTCAGCCTCAATTTATGCAACCATTTTATGATTTCTTATTTTTTTTTATATCTAGTTTTGCAACTAGTCCGGGTAGATATAAATGCTTCTGGCATATACAAAATCTTGCCGTTTTTTTGTTAAAATTAAGCTTTATGGGAGTTTTCATTCCTGTTTCCACACACAGTACAATATTATTAGACATAGTTGAAGGACGTCCATGCATTGAATGAATGACAGTAATTTTACAATGTCTAATACTATTGCTGTGTATGCAAATACTAGCTTGCACACATTTCTATACCCTGTGATGAATCCCAGGGTATTGCCACTGCTCCCATGGTGGAGCCCCTTCCCATGAGGCCAGGGAGGTGAGGCCACTACCTGATGGTCCCCATGGGGGTGGAACTCAATGGATAGACCTCATGGGGAGGGGAACCCTCTATGGGACCAGTGGCGAACAGCTTGTGAGAATGTTGTATGCACCCCCTCCAGCTCTGTCCCCTCTTTCCTCGCAAACTCCTCAGTCCTCTGTGGTTCTCCACCTGTCTATGTATTTCTGTAGGATAGAAGACCCCAGCCACACAGACCATAATGGGATGAGGAAGAGGGAGGGCTACCCAGATGGAGTACCTTTACTTACTGTCACAAAGAAGATCAGACAAGGAGGAAAAAGCCCACAGCGTAAACAACCTGGAGGCTTGCTGCGGAGAACAGGAAAGGCCTCGCTGAACACACATTGTGTTCCCCGTTGTCCCGGTTGGAGAATCAAAAGCCAGGGAGCAACCGAGAGTCGGACCACGTGGTCAGACCGATAAGTGCACATCGAGAGAGACCAGACCTGGGAACTCTGCGAGGAGACACGCAGACCACACAAAGGTGTGCGGACGCCTGCTGCAAGAAAAATCAGTTCCACAAAGCCACCTGAGCAAGTCGGTAATGCCACAAAAGGTACTTTGGTTACCGTAGCGGGTGGTAAAGATAACACAGAATGAAGGAGGTGGTTGGGGAAGCCTGAAGAACCTCATCTCCCCCATACCTTCAAAGAAACAAAGTTATGAGAAACAGTGTTTGGCATGTTAGTGAACCGGGCCTGGATACGATATGCGATAAACCTGAGTGAGGGATCTGGGGCCCATATGAATTTGGGAAAGCCCTGCAAGAGCATCACACCAGTGTATGGGATCCACACAAAGTCAGGTAAACCCTGCAAGAACAGCACACAGGGGTCAAAGAACCACATGCATTTGAAGGAGCACGCAACCATGGGGCTGAGGCTGGCAGCAAGTTGGGGAGGTCGCAAGAAAGCATAGAGGGGTGTGCGACCCACATAAAAGAGAATGAAACTACACAACAAGTTGGGGCTCATACAAAAGAGAGAGGAGCAAGAAGTGAAAATAAAGAGTTGAGGACTAATTGCCAAAAGAAGGAACACTGTCTGGAACGCTAGAGCTACAGTAAAGTCTGGCAGGATAGTGAACCAGACCTGATGTTACATTTGTGAAATGGTGAAAGAACAGGGGAAGAGGACCCCCTGATACATGGGAAGTGTATTATTGTGAAACAAGATTAACAGAGAAAGGGAAGAGGGGGGAATTTCCCTACCAAGCCTGTTGTGTTTTTTCTTGTACGTTTAGAAAAGCATCCATCACCAAGAACCTTTAAGTTAAAGAACCGCTCGTTGTGTTTTCCAGTCAATAATTTAACATTTGAGGTGGTGTCCAGAAAAAGAGAAGCCTCCTTCTGGATCAAGAAGACACCCATTTTATCCTTAGTTAATATAGAGTGTAAGGGACAGAAATAGGTTTGGGCACAGGACGGTGGACATTTTAGTTTATTGGACAACCTGACAGAGTCCTTCGTCTTGTTGTTGAGGTAAGGCAACCCCCCTTTTGAAATAGAGCTAGATAGGTTTAACATTTCTTTACGTTTATATATAAATAAAAGACTTTGCCGGCAAACATTCCACCACTGTGTCATGCTCGTACCTCTGCACTCTTACAACCCTTAAAGGTAGCGATCATGTATGTAAGGCAAATATAAGAAAATATGGTGACTTGACAGTGTCCTTTGATATTGTTACATCTGCATTTCAAAACATGCTATCCAGTTACCATTAATAATTAAATAGGCTATACAAACCTTTTAAATTATTTTGAATGTCACAAAATGTATGCCAGATCATTTTGGGATATATAGCACAATTTTAATCATCACAGCAAAAAGACTTCCATCCACAAAAGTAAATACAAGTCTTTTTGCTATTTCTAATATCATGGTCTGTGCAGCGGTGATGACTTTTCTGCTGCTTGAGCTGGCACTCATTTCTGGTTTTGGAGCTGGTATGCAATGTGGCATGGATTCTGTGGCGTCCCGGAGTGAAAAGGATATGTTTCAAAAAGAAAACAATTGTGCGTGTGTGTGTGCATGTTAGGGGTTGTGTGTGTATGTGTATGCATGAATGTGTGTGCAAGTGTGTGTGTGCATGTGAATAATGTGTGTTTGTGGGCCTCAGGTTTGGTGTGTATAGGGGAGGAAGAAAGTTGCAGAAAGAAAAAATGTAGAGTAGTGGAAGGAGGAGCTTTGAAGCCCTTGAAGCGAAACAGTGTCCCAGGACCATGTGTGGGCATATGTTGGAACAACAAGTACAGGTATGTGCTGATGTAGCCATGATATCATACTGCATTACATAGTCATGTTCATAATCCACAATGGCAATACATGAACAGTCACAATATTCCCTGCAAACTCTAATATACACTTAAACAGCTAACTCAAAGTTGAACTATTTAAGTGTAATACATGGAGGGATTGCAGGGGTGTAACAATTTAAACAATATAAAAAATCATTTTCTTTGGTGCCTCCCTATCTCAATGTTTGTCTATACTTGACAATAATCGCACATTTTAGGCCATGAAAGATATGTAATTTACAACCATATTCTGATAAATGTAAAACAGTCTCTTTCTAATTCTTGTTTCAATCTTTTTATTTCGGATTCATTAATTTGAGACGTATGATATGACTCAAGGCTGATATAGTTGTTGGGGAGAGGACACATGTTTCAAGCACTAGCTCTTCATCAGGGGTCTCCGAATTTGAGTACATCAATTGGATTCGAACATCTAAGAGAATTCTGATCAGGTACAACAAGGCGGAATGTAGATTGAGAATGAAGAGGATGAGTGGGGGAATAGAAAGAGACTTGAGAAGAAAGATAGGAGGGGGCAAGACCATGAGGACATTTAAAAACTATGGCCAGAAAGTGGTAGGGAAGCTGTGATTCAAACAGCAGAACAGAGGCTGATAACAGAGAGGATGAGAACGATGCATGAGGGGAAAGAGAAAAGAGAAGGTGAATAGCATAATTGTAAATAGAATGTAAGGGGGTGAGATGAGATGTAGGGAGATCAATCGGGAGGGCGGAACAGTAGGGAATCCTAGAGAAAATTAGAACAGAGATAAGAAGTAGAGAAGCATAACAAATAGAAAGGGAGGGTTGCTTTCAATGGGTGGTATGTGTGAGGAGAAGGAAAGAGAAGAGTCAAAGAGAACACTCTGATTACGAGCCGGAAGTAAAGAAAAGCTAGGAGGGAGGTAAGGAAAGAAAGGAAGGTGAGGATGAAGGAGGTGAGGAAGAGGGAAAGAAAAGAACCTCAGTTTTAGAGGGGTTAAGATGACAAAAGTGGGCTGACATCCTGCATTGGATGGCTAGGAGATAGGAAGAATCTTGGGAGTAAAGGGCTTCAGAGGAATCAGAAAAGGAAAAGAAGATTTGAGGGTCATCAGCTTTAAAGTGACCTGATAGGATGAAAGATGACAAAGTGAGGAAAGAGGAATAGTATAGAGAGAAAACAAGAGAGGGCTAAGAGCTGACCCTTGGGGGACACCATAAAGAAGGGGGCGAGAGGTAGAGCGATTGCCAGACCAGGACACTGTGTAAGAGTGACCTGAGAAATAGGGTTTAAGCAAAGTGGAACGAATCGAGAAATACCAAGGGAAGAAAGAGTATTTAGAAGGGTAGGTTCGACGGTGTCAAAGGCAGCTGCAAGATCGGGACAAATTGGTATAGACGAAAGCTTATTGTGTTGTGCAGAGAGAAGCGAGATCGAAGCACGTAGAAGAGCAGTTTCAGTGGAATCTGCAACTGGAATCTGCAGGTCAGAATCCAGACTGAAGAAATGGGAGAAGAAAGTGACGATGTAGGAAGCAAGATTATTGGGTGTAAACAATGCATTCCAAGAGTTTAAATAGAAAAGTTAAAAAAGAAATTGGACAGAAATTAGATGAGAGAGAAGGATTAAGAGAAGGTTTCATCTGTATAGGGCAAATCATAGCATGTTTAAATGTAGAAGGGAAGACTGAGGAAGAGAGACAGATTAAAATGTGTGGTGAGATAATGGAGGATTTGATGGTAGATAGAAGGAATGCAAGTAGATGGGAAAGGTTCAGTGGAGAGGTGTTAGGATGGGCATGAGAAATGTGCATTATCATGATCAGTAAGTGGAGTAAATACAGAAAGAGAAGGAGAAGAGTGGTATAGAACAGATGCGGAGTGGGGAGATAAAAAAGGGGTAGCAGAAGATGAATGGAGGGTAACAACATTAGTTTTGACGTCATGTGCAAAGCCATGTGCTGATAGGGAACAGGGGAGGGATGGGTCAGAGCAGTATTGTGAGAGAATGTTGTTAAGGAGTTTGAAGAGATGGTGAGGATGGTGAGATAGAGAAAGAGGAAGAGAAGTATTGTTTTTTCAAGGCGAGGGAATGGAGTCCAAGGACGAGCGAAGAGAGGAGCGTGAGTCAAGTTCAGTGAGAGACTGAGTCGTTTTACAACGGTGCTCCATTTTCCAGAGGGAAGCACAAAGAGACACGATCGATGGAGTCAAAGCCATGGTTGAGGAGGTTTGCGGGAAGGGGTAAAGGGGAGAGCAGGGTAGCAAGTGTCAAGAGTGGCGATAATAGAAGAATGCAAGGTAGTAGTTCCCTAATTGGCAGAGAATTTTGAAATGGACTGAAGAGAGGGGAGAGAGGGAGTAAGAGATGATAGAAAGGTAGAGATGTTGAAAGACCAAACATCACAATGCAGGAAACATAGAGTATTTGGGGGCGGGAGGGGACAGTGCGATGAGGAATGAAAAAGACAGAAGGATATGGTCAGAAGACTAGACGGGATGTGATGAGACTAAGTTGTTACAAGGGACAGAAGAAGAGGTAAATCAAAAGAGGATCCAGAGACATGGGAAGGGGGCAATTTTGGTGGAAAAGGTGATAGGAGTCAATGAGAGGAGGAAATGCTGAAATGGAGTGGGGTTTCAGGTTAAAGTCGCCAAAAATGAAAAGAGGAGAAACTGAAGGATGAATTGAAGAAAAAAGGGCATCAAAATCCGAGATTAAAGTTGAAAATGCACCAGTAGGGTGATAAATAGTAACGAAGGAGAGCGAAACGGGTTCAAAAACCAGCAAAAATTATATTCAATTGAGGGGAAGGTGGGAAAAGAAAGAGTACAGGGGAAACAAGCTCAAAAAGAGTAAGATACGATCCCTATGCCACCACCCCAGCCACTATGGTGCATGTTGAAAAAGTTAGAGAAAGGGGATGAGAGAGAGGCAGGGATGATAGTGTTGGAGGAGAAAATCAGGGTTTCAGGATAGCACAAATATTGAACATTCGGTTGTTGAAATAGATCCAGGGTGGAGTGAGCTTTATTGCAGATGAAGTGGGCATTCCATACGCCAATAGAAATTGGAGAGGGAGGACAGGGAGAAGTAGGAGGAGTGATAGGATTCCAAAGTAGACATGAGAGAGTGTGTGGAGGGCAGGTATTGCCAGATGGGAGATGAGTGGGAATTTGAGAGCCCATTGGGATAGAAGTAGTGAGAAGCAGATGATATTTAGGAGGAAGCAAATAATATGAGTCTAATGACATGGCGAGGGTGGGATGGTTTTACATCTGAAAGTATGAAGGAACAGTAAAGAAGTGAGGTCTGTGGTCCAGGCGCGAACAGGGGCAAACAGAAAAAGAGAAATGTATCTTATAAAGTCCAATCTTTGAAAGGATGCCCAGGGCTTATACACCCTAAAGAGCATCAATATAGGGGATAAGAACGGGTGACATGACATGAAGAGTCACTTTAGGCTGGAGACAGCATCCCAGGAGGAGGCAGGGGATGGCCAGGCAGGGGTAAATTGGAAAGATGATTTTGTGATAGTTACATATGACATAAAAGAATGTTATACTTCTATTGTACATGAACTAGTCATAGGCACTTTAAAGTTCAGGCTAGCTATAAATCAGTCTCACATTATCTCTACTGTATGATGTTAGAAGAAATGCTTCAGTTCACATTGACAAACAATGACTTTATCTTCAACAATAATTATTACAGTCCGATTATTGGAGTTGCAATGGGAGCTAAATATGCCTCTACTTTAGCCAATTTGTTCATGTGACAATATGAGGTCACCAATGCATTATTACCCAGCCCCACTGGCTCAGAGAGACATGCACTTATGTGGAGGCCAAATTAACAAGGGGGGTCCTGGGAGTCCCTCTGCCAGACATTAGTCCTTGTTACGGGAGCCTTACCCAGATTCTTTAGCTCACTATCTTTCACAGAGGAGAAATATCCAAAACATATCAGTCTTTGTCCTGCCCTGGGGTAGTGCAGCACCAAAATTCTAGGCAATTTTCCTCTGTACAAGAGTACCAGCAGCAACCCCAGACACGTGTTTCGGTTTGGTTGGACCTCATCAGTAGGACGGAGCTGTGCCTCTCTAAGAATAGTGAGCAAGGGGTCCATGTCTGGATTCCCCTAGTAACTTAGGGTGACCTAAAGTCACTCAAATGATATAAATTAACAAGGGGGGTCCTGGGAGTCCCTCTGCCAGACATTAGTCCTGGTTACGAGAGCCTTACCCAGATTCTTTAGCTCACTATCTTTCACAGAGGAGAAATATCCAAAACATATCAGTCTTTGTCCTGCCTTGGGGAAGTCCATCATCGAAATGCTTATGTGGAGGCGATACATATATGACCTCTTTGTCATATGGACTGGTACTGTGTCACAACTAGAAGAATTTACAGCAAAGCTAAATGACAACCCCTTCAAGATAGAACTCACTTGCACATATAGTCAAGAGAGGATTACTTTGCTAGAATTAGAGATCAGGATTATTGGAAATACGATGGTGACTAAACCTTACTGCAAGGAAACCAAGGTCAATTCTATCTTACGTGCTACAACTGGTCACAGAAACATTATTAAGAACATTCATGAGGGGGAGATGCTGAGTGCTAGGAGAAACTGCAGTGAAATTGAAGATGTTGAGAAGGAAGCATCACAGATAAGAAAAAAGATTCAATAATTGTGGTCATGCAGAGAAAGACATATTTGCAGCCTCAGAAAAAGAAAAACTGACATAAATCAACTACATACTCTCAGGCCCAAACATAATGACCATAATAATGAAGTAATCAGATTCATTACTAAACGCTTCTGCTCACAACAAGCTCTTAAAAAACATTGGAACATAACTAGAATTGTTCTTTTATAAAGCCCTTAGTACCAAAGATTGGTTTCTAAGCACATGATCCGGATTCAAACCTGTGTTGTGCTTCATTGTCTTGCTTCCAAGACAAACGTGTTGCCCCTGAGCTACCCCCCCCTCACCAACACATGACTTCTAAATGAGGATTTACAAAAATATACTAAGGACATAACAAATACGGGTATTCATAAAAGCTGAGACCATAGGAATAAAACAAAGTCATAGTCACATGACACCAAGTGGGACAACTAGAAGAGATACATGGTTAACTGCACCAAAGTTTTTTTACAAATGTGGTATGTGTAGTATGAGTGTCCTTGCTCTTTCTAAAACTAATGAATTCATTTCGTACACAGACAGGAAGATTAAGATTCAAGAATTCATTAACTACAAAACTACCTATGTCGTATACCTTAGAATTTGTGCATGCAAGACGTTTTATGTAGTTAGCACTATTAGAGAGCACTGGCAAGGGATTCTGGAGCATATCTTTGAAATACATTCCAGAAATACACAATATCCACTTGCCCAACATTGGCTCATGGAGCATTTGGAAGAAGATACACATCTATTAAGATTTCTTGGTATCAGAAGATGCAATCTCCATGCAAGAGAAAGGGCTGAAAATGCCAAATGAGAAGAATGGAAGCCAGATTAATATTTGACCTAAGAGCAATTAGAAATGGTCTCAATAAAGACAATGAACCAAATGTGTTCAGTGGCATTAATCAGCGCCACTACATTGATATACGACGCTAAGGGAAATCAAAGTCTAATGTACACACTGGTTTGGAGTGAGGAGTGACTCAAATTCATTTTAAATATGTGCACTATGCTGGAATGTTTCCATTTCAGAACAAAACATCTTGTGGGGAATTACACATTGTTCACAATTAAAGTATCAGAGGCATCATGTTAAGAAAGCTACATGTGCATTTACTAATTCCGTAGTATTAACCCAGAATGTGAAGTTTCATAATTAATGTTCAATTGGCACAATGCGTTTACGAAATGTGCAAGGAATACCTCATAGTAGTGCAGTAATAATGCTTCACAAGGTTTTAACATAATAATATGTAAAATAAACACCCACGCCGATAATTCCAATAGAAAGCAGTAGACATGTCATGCAGAATACTAACAAGATTATGCACCTTTTTTCTAAAATAAGCCCGTAGGGTGCGGCATCAGAAACACAACTAAACACTTTGATTTTGGGATGCATGATCTGAAATATCATAATGACTTATGACTATTAGTATCTCAAGATGGCGGTTTACATTATTGCAGTCGAGACATATTACAAATCCCAGAAAATGGCGTCTCAATGTGGTTGCAATTATTTAAACTATAAAACATATTTGGCACATATTTAGATCCAAAATATTAATATTTCAAGCACTAAATTCAATGTTAATTAAACTTAACCATATGACCACATGGAGCTAGCTATGGTGAACAGCCTAGCACTCCCAAAGAACAAGATGGTGCAATATTTTCACATTTCTAAACCCAGAGACTTGTTCCTAGCCCCATTTCCATGGTTTGTGGACATGAAAATATAAAGTCCACAATGGCGTCCGAGCAGACGTGAACACTCTATTCAGAGGTCCAGATGAAGGAACTGAACGCCGGCAGTATCAATAGTTAAGCGCTAGTTAAAAATTTGCTGAAGAAGGTGACTACTTCAGAGTAGAAACAGGATTAATCTAAATAGTGGAATTATCATAACGCTAATATGAATAAACCATTACAATTATAGGGGAAACCCTTTAAGAAGACAAACTGAACGCGGTACAAAAGTAACTTTCAAAGATTAACTTTGGCAATATATACCATATACAGGAGTACCACTAAAAAAGAACCGCTTGGGTACAAATATTGTTGACGAATAATATCACATACTTTCTAGATGCAGATATATGATGGCACACTAATGAACCTATACCACAATAAAATATCTCAAATTGGATGATTGACGGTATTAATATCATCCTGAAAACCCAATCCTATCATATTACCATATAATTCAAACCTAATATAGTTGCACACATATATACCCTGAAGTCAATGATCTTGTTTAACAGCAATGGAAACGTTCTCACTGCACTGTAACTATTAATGTTAATGAATACCAATTTGCATGTGTATATCTGTTTTTATGTTTTTTGTCTCTATGTTGTATTCTGTTTATATTTTATTCTCAACCAATTAATATTGGGTTTATTTTCATGTTATTACAATTGGTGCTTGTCCAACGTGGGAATACATAATTTGGTTTTATTAATATGTACATTCCATAATGGTCCCTGACCTGGTTAGAATTCTCTTATATTTTTTAATACAATTGATGTACTCATATACTGAAATCCCTGTTGAAGAGCTAGTGCTTGAAACACCTGTTGGCTCACCCACAACTCTATTAGCATTGAATCATATCATATGTCTCAGTGTAATTAATTGGAAATAACAAAACTGAAACAGGAATTAGAAAGAAACTTTTTTACATTATCAGAAAATGGTTGTAAATTAAAAATATTTCCTGGCCTAATATTTGTGATTATACTCAAGTGTAGGCAACACTGAGATAGGGAGGCTGCCAACACTATACAAAATGTTATGCAATTTTTTGAGGATGGTAAAAAAAAGCTCTTTATTTCTTGTGAATACATTTTACGACCAATCAAATGCCAAAATGCAGCTGTAGCACAGGAAGCTCAGATACTTCGTCTCTGTAACATATATGCCAATTGAAACAATGCCTAGAGGGCCACCAAATGTTAGGTATTATGTAGCTCAACAGTACTGAGCCTGAACAGGACTCAGTTCACCCTCGAGTAGAAACATTACAAGCACAACTCACAAGACCATAGGCAAATCACTGCTAAGATTTAACTATTTCATTCTATTCTATAGAGTTTTTATATTGCGCCAACATGCCCGAAGGCGTCAGGGCACTCACAGGGACATAAAACAAAAAACATAAGAAGGAATGAGCATAAAGTAGTCATCACACATTATCAGTTAGCTCCTTTGTCAAAGAGAAATGTTCTCAGACTCTTTTTGAATTATGCAACTGACGGAACTAATCTGAGAAAACGCGGTAAGGCATTCCATGTGATGGGGGCCCATGAGCCAAAGCTGGACCCTCTAATCTTCTTCAGTGAACTGCAAGGTTGAGCAAAAAAATAATCTTTGTTTGAACGCAAGGTGTGCCTAATAAGGGGTCTCTTTATTCAGGAACAAAGATATGGAGGGGCATCACCAGTCAAACATGTGTAGACTATGCTAGATGCCTTAAATTGAATTATCTTATAGATAAGAAGCCAGTGCAGTTTCCAACGAGTCATGGAAATATGAGCCTGTCAGTCCAAACAGTAAACTGCACGGACCACTCTATTTTGAAAGTCTTGGAGCCTTTTGATGTTTGTCTGAGTGGTGCCGACCAAAAGGCTATTAAAATAATCCATTTCCGTATTTATCGTTGATGCTGCAAACATGTCCCTGTTTTTTTCAGAAAGATAGGGGCAGATTTGCCATAACAGGTGTGTCATATAGGCACAGGAAGAGCTCAAATGAGAGACATATTTCTTAAAAGTTACTTGGGAGTCAAAAAACACCCTAAGGGATTTTACATACTCTGATACAGGAATATTATTACCTGCAATCACAAACCAGCTATATTGGGGGTCCAAAGTTTTCAATTTAGCACCAGTTCAAAGAATAAGAATCTCAGTTTTTTTGTCATTTAAGGAAAGTGAGTTTAGCGCCAACCAAGTCTTATTGGCACCAAAAACCTCATTTGCCATTGCAAGATCCTTGGTATATGACCCAGATAACTCCAGGATAATCTGGGTGTCAACCACATAATTTGCAAACTGCTCACCCAGACCATCCAGGAGGTCGCATAAAGGTCTGGAGCAAACATTAAACAATAATGGCAACAGGTACTAGCCCTGCAGAACCCCAAAAGTAAGGGGAACCTGCTGTGATGGACAGTCGTCCTTAACCACTCTTGCCAACCTTGGCCCAAGGAAATATTTAAACCATTTGGCGGCTGTATTCGAACCTTTTCCAATCCCGACCAATCTATCTGCAGCATCTCGTGATTACCAAATCAAAAGCGGCTGATAGGTCGAGAAGTAAGAGTAATGCCAGCCCACCAGTATCTATGATGTTGGCTGTACTAGACTTTAAATTAATAAATGCTGTCTCCATACCATGTTTCCTTCGAAAGCCTTCGAAAGCCTGATTGTCCCAAGGCAAGATTTCCTTTTTGTTCAACAAACTCCTGATACTGATTGCAAGCCACTTTATCAAGAATGTTTAACATATACGGAACATTCGTTACAGGCCTATGAAAAACTTGCAGGGACGCTGGGGTCAAGGATCTCCATCTTTAACAAAGGTGATATCCATGCCTCCTTGGAACAAAACCTTCTGAAAAAGAGCAATTTATAAACCACTAACCCATGAAAGAAAGGAAGGCAAAAACTCTTTAAAAAAGGAGGCTTGAAAAACCTCTGTCTTTGCAAGAAGTAGGCTTCATCGCATGCACAATCTTTAGAACATCAGTATCCAAGACTTGATTCAAAACAAATGGTGTAAAGGAGTCTGTGATCGCCATTGCACAATAATTAGGGATCACAATTTCTGTATCTGATAACCTATTAACACAATCTGTCATACAGGTTTGTTGCTGGTTAACTTTTTGTATAAAACAATCATGTATTTTTGGCACCAATTATTGTCAAAGAAGATGTGAAATTCATTTGGTGTACACTTAACTCATGTAAAACAGAGAATAATTCTCTAGAATTCAATTTAGCTGCATCAATCCGCTTTTTACTGTGATCATATACAGCGCAAGAGTGAAGTCGGACAGATTTTTCTCCAGCTACATTCGGCCATACGTTTTACTTTCCTGGCTGCTAGAACTTCAGGTGAAATCGATTGATTATTATTTGTTTTCTTTCTGAGTGTATCATATAATGGCACCAACATATTAAAATCACCATTAGTGTAAGTCTGGTAGTGACCAATAAGATCTTCAAGAGATATATTATCTGTGAGGAGTTATAGCTGAGAGCGACAAAAGCTTTAAAATCCGTTCCGGGTGTTCCTAGATCAAATTGGTTTTACACCAACATGACTATATAAGGTTGAAACATTTCAAAGTTGAATATCGAATCGTAAAAGAAAATGGTCTGACCAAATACATCTTTGTGTATCAATGGGCAATATATCCAGTTTTTGGTCAGAATTCAATCCAGGATATTCCCCCCGCTGTGTGTGGCTGATTTTACATGCTATCTAAATCCAAGGCCCTCACTTAGGTTTAACAATGAGGAAGCAGATTGATCTGACAAGTCATACACTCACAAATGTAAATCTCCAAGAATGTTGCCAAAGGTTAAACAGCAACCTCAAGAAAGGCTAAGACCTGTTCCTCAAATATAGGAGTCAATATGGGAGGATGATACTGTATAAGAATACTAATTGTAGTCATACAAGTTAACACCATTTTAACAAACATGGATTCACAGTGATCCAACACTGGAATATTAAATATACAATTATTGAGGTGTTCTCTAAAAATCACTACCAGACCCCCTCCTCTCGAGTCCACATGATCAGAATGCAACATGTTATAAAAAACTGGGGTGGCTATCTGAGTAGCATGTAGATTTGCGGTGTGTAACCAGGTTTCTGTTATTACAATAAGATCAGCCTTTGGCTCTATTATAAAGTCAGATAATTCTACAGCATGACATAATAACGAGTGTGTGTTCAGAAGTACTGTGTTTAGGATTAGTGAAGTAGACCGTATAAAAGGGTCTTTTTCCAAGAGATTTGGATATTACTTACTATGTTTGTATTAATGGTGGAACAGGTTAGTGATGAGCATGCAGTCTGATTGGACCCCATGAATAAACAATCTGGTAATACTGCAAGATTTTGATCCATTTCACCAGCCAGGGCATGATCATGCAATGCTGCAGCTAGCCTTGCCCACTGATTTCTTTGAATCTGGGAGATACATTCAGAATGGGACATCATCCAAAGTATGGCTGCAATATAGGGCACCATGTGTGGTGCCACATATAAAATATGAGTATTTTAAAATCAAACAATAAAAGATAAACAACCTGTCGACACTTGCCAGATGCAAACCAGCACAAACTGGCTCCGACGTGCCGGCGCTGATGCGCCTCACACCACAATAAAAAGAGTGCTAAGAAATACAAATAACTTGGGAATTGTAGATCTAGCACAACAAACAAATGTGGACAGTTACTTGGTCCAGAAAAGCATGCACAAACAACACAATGAGTAAACAATTGTAGTGTGAGCAGGGCGATAGTACAGTGCAATAATGGTTCAACTATTAAAAATCAAATCTAGGCAATTTTTAAAATGCATTCTAAAATATTTTAAAAGGATGGGGGAATGATAACTATTTCATTTATTTATTTATTGATCATTTGTTAGGTGCTTATACAATTAGCAATAACTGTTTCAAAGTGCCCACAGGGCAACAGGGCGGGGACAGGGGAAGGTAGACCATGAATTACAACAATATAAATAATTCAATTAATAATACAAACAAATATTGAGAATAACAGGGAGGGTAGACAAACCTACTATGCCTTATGAGAGTTCAGAACATGCAAGTTCAGAGGGGAAGGGAGTAAGGCGTAGGTGCTGTGGTGCTCATGGGGAAGTGCTCTGGCTGAAGTGCTAATAAGAGAAGAACGTAAGTGCAACCTTCCAGGGAGAGGGTGAGCCTAAGTAAGTGAAGTAAATAGACAGTGGCTTGGATGAGAGATGTGGGGGGTCAGGGCCCCGAGGATACATAAGGGCCCTGCACATCAGTCACAGTACTGTATGATTAGCAGGGAAGAGAGGAGGAGAAGGAAGAGGTAAAGAGAAAGGTCTTGTGGCTTTTTTCAGAACTTAAGGAGGTCCTGCTCAAGACGCGGAGGCAGGGGGGCTATTCCAAAGGAGAGAGCCCACCGAGGAAAATGATCACCAGCTCTCCATTTAGCAAACCATTTCACACGCAGGGAGTTGGTGCCAGAGGAACGCAGGGGGTTCGAAGGGGAGTATTTGGTCAGGAAGCATTGAAGGTAGAGTGATCACAGGCCCCAGATAGCCTTGTGGATGATCCAGAGGGATTTGAATTTAATCTGTGCTGACACTGGGAAGTAGTGAAGACTTTGTAGGGCAGGAGAGATACGGTCCCTGGGCTTGAGATCAAGGATAAGTCTCGCTTCCCTATTCTGGGTTAGCTGCAGGGGTGGCAAGGTGGATGAAGGAAGATTAAGGGGGAGGCTATTACAATAGTCTAGCCTGGAAAGAACCAGAGCACGGATACCACTGAGTCTCTGGGGGGAAGGTGAGGAAGGGTAGAGTTCCTTTGAGAAGGAAGAGCTGAAAGTGGAACTTCTTGAAAATGTCCTGAATATGAGGGATGAAGGAAAGGGAGGAATCGAAGATGACTACGAGATTCCTGGCTTCAGAGGAGGGGGATGGGGGAGAGCCCATGGAGGAAGGCCAGAGTGAAGGGAAGAAGTAGGGCACCCAATAGGGAGAATCTCTGTATTGCTGGCATTGAGCAGTGCACCAGAATGGAGCCCTGGGGGACAACACAGGTGCAAGAGGAAGTAGGGGAGGAGAAAGTGTCCAGAATGGTTTTGGAGGAACAGTCAGTTAGGAAGGAGGTAAGCCAGTCCAGGGCCCGCTCTGAGATACCAAGGATCATGAAGCCTTTTTATGAGGATGGAATGGTTCACTGTGTCAAATGCAGAAGATAGATTAAGGAGGATGAAGACAGCAGGTGAGTTGGAGTCAAGGGATGCAAGCAGTTCTTTATGAGTGTTCAGAAGAGCAGTTTCCGTGCCTCTGGATGCTCGGAATCCAGACTGGTGGTCGTGTAGACCGCCAACAATTTCGGTATGAGAGTTGAGTTGTGGGAGGGCCAACTTCTTAAGCAGTTTCCCCAGAAGAAGGATGATGGAAATGGTGCAGTAGTTGGCTGGGCAAGAATGGTCTGCAGAGGGTTTTTTAAGGAGGAGGCGCACAAGGGAGTGCTTGAGAGACGATGGAAAAGAACCAGTAGCAAAGGCGTGGTTGCAGAGATCCGCAAGATCAGGGGTGATGGAGATGTTGTCCTTGCTGGTTCTGCAAAAGCATGGGGCAACCTGTTTGGGAGAGACCTTCATGGAGTCGACAACTCTTGTGACTTCTCCAGGGGAGACAGAAGCGAAGGATGAGAAGGAGGAAGGAAGACGGTGAGAGGTAGGGGGACAGAGCCGGGAGGGTTGGGTTGGAAGAGTCTGTGAAAAGGCTGTTCAGTATGTCCTGGGTTTTGGAAATGAAATGAGAGGTGAGTGCATTCCAAAGGGCCTGGGAATGAGTTGGGGCAGAAGATACTGCAGACAGGTTGGAAAGTTCCCTGCAGATTTTGAAGAGTTCAGCCATGCTGTTGGACGCATTGGACGCTCGTACCTGAATGTGGGATCTTTTTGTGGCATGGATGGAGAGTCTGTAGTGTCTCTGGGTCAGTCGGCAGGCCAGTTTGTCAGAGGGTTAGCCTGAAGAGTGCCACATCCATTCAGCAGCCCTGACATTACGTTTTTGGTCTGCAAGTTCGGAGTCGTACCAGGTGTTACACTTGGAGGCAGGTTTCAGGTGGATCCTCATGACTAGGGAGAGGATGTCAAGGGTGTTGGTAATGGATAGATAGCGATTGCTGAGGGCCGAATCAGTGATAGAATCTGTGTTGGGTGGGTAAGGGGGAATGAAGGTGGAAGAGAAGGCAGCAGCTGATACTCTTTTCATCGGATGGATGTTCGTGAACGAGGTCGGCAGTGCTTTATGAGGAGTTGTCACAGGGCCATAGGGACCCAGATGAGTGGTGAAGGGAGAGTGGGCCGACCAGGAGAGAGGGGTGACCAGGGAAGTAGAGAGAGTGAGGTGCAAAATAGCAATTATTTGCACTAGCTGTGCAGAATAGCAAATAAGCGAATCAAAGTGATCTGTGCCCTTAAATACAGCAGAAACCGTCTCTGAAGCACCAGCGCTGACACGCTTGACACCGCAATTAAAATAGCGCTAAGAACTACAAAGAATTTGGCAGTTGTAGTTCTAGCGCAGCAAACGAATGAGGACAGTTACTTGGTCCCGAAAAACATGCACAAACAATGCAATTTATAAACAATTACATTTAACACCAGATAAGTACCAGTTTGGCCCCACAGTTTCAACCAAAGAAGAAACAAACCACAGGGAACATCAGAGGAGACCCCTCTCAAAGAGCTCCATCTCCTGATTGGAGACCCAGTGAGCCATAAAAGGATGCCTGCTAAACTGGATTCAGATTAATGGAAGTCAGTGGGCAGCCGCAGATCAGGGAGGGCATAAAAAACCCACCCCTGATATGATTAAAAATATATAAGGACCAGGGCACAAGAACGCAAGCAGCCTTTCACTGAGGATTCATCTTAGAAACAGTGTGAGAACCTTCTAAGTACAAGGCTTCTTTTATATGGCTGGGTCAGATATTCAGTAGATAAGGACTTGAACCCTGGACAAGTGACGACCTAGGCTGGTGGAAGAATAGTAATCTGTGAACCCAGAAGGAAGACTAAGCAGACAGAAACATCAGCAACAATGGGCAGGCACCAGGAAAATGGAGAAACTTTAACAAGGAGGTCCAGGCAGCTGGAGGAGCAGGAAGGGACAGCAACCTAAAGTAGAATGGTTCTGTGACAGGAACAATGGATGGAGGTGACCCAGTATGAAAAGCAAAACAAAAGAGGTGATGGCTGGAAGGTTTAGACTAAATCGTAAACTCTGGCATTGCTCTGGGCAACCCTCCAGACCATCATACTTCACCTGCCAAGCCATCAAAAAGGGGAAAGAAAATATGCAAATCAGGCTTGGTCCCACCCCCAAAGGGGCAGTCCACTCCAAACTGCTAGGTTATATCCCTTCTTCTTGAGGACATAAGTGTCCCCAGATATTTGTTGTCCTCATTGGGCCTCATCAGTGAGGAGTAGCTTGGGGCTCTAGGCCCAGCAGGCAAGGGACTCATGTCTGGGCATACCCACCCCACTCAGAGTGACAATAGCAAAACAAAAGAGGTGGTGGCAGGAAGGTTTAGAATAAATCTTAACCTCTGGCATTGCTCTGGGCAAAGCTCCAGCCCATAATTCTTCACCTGCCAGGACATTACAAAAGGGGAAAGACAATATGCAAATCAGGCTTGGTCCCTCCCAAAATGGGCAGTCCAGCCTAAACTACTAGCTCACGTCCCTTCTGCATGAGACGACAAGCATCCCCAGACATGTTTCAGCGTCATCTGTGAGGAATAGCTTGGGTCTTTAGGCTCAACAGGCACGGGACCCAAGTCTGGGCATACCCGTCCCACTCAGAGTGGCAATAGCAAAACAAAAGAGGTGATGGCTGGAAGGTTTAGAATAAATTTTAACCTCTGGCTTGCTCTGGGCAACCCTCCAGACCATCATTCTTCACCTGCCAAGCAATTACAAAAGGGGAAAGATAATATGCAAATCAGGCTTGGTCCCACCCCCAAAGGGGCCATCCAGCCCGAACTGCTAGGTCACATCCCTTTTGCACAAAACCACATTATCCCCAGACATGTTTTGGCCTCATTGGGCATCATCAGTAAGGAGTTGCTTGGGTCTATAGGCCCAGCAGGCATGGGACCCATGTCTGGGCATACCCGTCCCATTCGGGGTGACAACAGCAAAACAAGAGAGGTGATGGCTGGAAGGTTTAGAACAAATCTTAACATCTGGCTTTGCTCTCGGCAGCCCTCCAGACCATCACTATTAATCTACTAAGCAATTACAAAAGGGGAAAGAAAATATGAAAATCAGACTTGGTCGCACCCACAAAGGGGCAGTACAGCCCAAATTGCTTGGCAACATCCCTTCTGCACAAGACCACAATCATCCCCAGACATGTTTCATTCTCAGTAGGCATCATCAGTGAGGAGATTCTTGGGTCTCTAGGCCCAGCAGGCACAGGACCCATATCTGGGCATACCCGTCCCAATTGGGGTGACAATAGCAAAACAAACAAGATAATGGCTGGAAGGTTTAGGATAATTGTTGACCTCTGGCATTGCTGTGGGCTACCCTCCAGACCATCATGCTAGCCCAGGTCAGAGCAGAGGTGGAGTGATGGTTATAAATGCAAATAATAATAATAATTTTATTGTGAATTAGTCGAAAATCTGAACTTTACACAAATAATGCAAATCAATCATTCAATCAACTTAATATATACAATCACCACTTCAAATAAACAGAAATGGGATCATACATACATATAGTAATACAATAGTAATAAAATGTAGTAATCATGGTACAAACAATGCAAATGGTGCTAAAAAAATTCTAAAAAGGATACTAAAAAAGTGCACTATGCATCCATCACCCGAAGTGGTGACAATAACAAAGAGCAGTATTCCTAGTCTTGGTCCCCTCCAGGCTCGTTTACATGGAACTAATTAGCTAACATACTTTTGACATGAGTCCATTCCATATCCTATATAGTGCCAGCTGAGTTCCACTGGTTTATGAATTTAAACAATAATCCCAAAAGGATTCTCCCATAATAGATTCATAATTGTGTACCAGTCTACACAGCATACACATGTACATTGGGCCCAAAGAGGGCACTGAGTTTGAACATCTCTAGTTGTCTCCAAGTTACCCATAATCCCACAGATACGGCAACAACTATTTTTAGGCAAAATGCCCAAACGAGGGCCCACTACCATGAGTACCTGTAGTTGATTAGTGTGCAACCTTAACATAAATTGGCGCACCTCAGGATCAGGGAAAAGCATCAGATAGTGTTGGGTCTCCCTATATCTGTGAATAACATGGGAGACGGCCTTATACCCTTTCAGGGAGGCCAAATGTGTGTAATTCTGACTCCAGTCCCATCTATTCCTCTTGTGCATAAAAGATTTTTTCAAATGCACAATTGGCATTGTTCTCTTACGGGCGTAGACCAATCTATATCCAGGAATAGGGTATCATTTAATTGCTTATAGCTAAGTCCACAAGCAACCTTTTCAGCTTCAAAGTTGCTACCCACCAGAGTGAGCAGTTTACAGGCCAGTGCGGTAAGAGCTTTCAGATAAAAATCTCCTCGGGCATGCAGCGCCATACCTCTAAGTGAGGTTAAGCCCAATTCCAGCTGTAAAAATTGAATAGGGCAGGATGGGCCCATACTGTCACGACCCACATCCAGAAACCCCCCTGGCAAGCCCATGGGCCAGGAGAGGTCTTGGCTCGGGTCTCCAACAAAATTAGGCATCCTTTGCCTAGGCCCTCTTGGGGCCAGTCCTGGCGCCTTTGGCGCCAGGCTCATACTTAATAAAGACTTGTGTTTAGGGAACTACTTTATTTCAAGTGCCAGCCAACATGGAGGCATCCACATGGCTTGGCTCCTTGGAACCAAGCTATGCGGTATAGTGTTTTGGGTGTGGTAGCCTAGGAACTACTTTACCTGGACTACTTTCTTGAAGCTATTTAAACCACAACCGACTCGGATAACACGCTTCACATTACTTTGCAATCCTGCAACGTGAAGCTCATCGTGTTCAGCTGTACCCGCGAACCTCGGAAGAACAGCATCTGTAAAGAGACAAAAGGACATTGTTAACACCAGCAGCTTACCTGCAATTTCATCGTTAGCTGCCCACAGCTCCTGCGAACAGCATCCTAGGATCAGCACGTCTCCCGGACCGGCGGATCTCCAAAAAAGGAAAAAAGAAGACATTAGACACTTTTACAACATAACGAATTGTGCCGAAAAGCTTACCTCGCAAGTCGCCCCTCGACCAGCATCACCTCGGGATTTCATACACCGGGTGAGCACCCCGATCTATGGGAAAGAAAAGACAACAGGTTAGCAAAGGCAAGTCATCATAGCGCTGCTCATAGCGCCTACTTACCGCATCAAGGCGCTCTTAATACGCCATCATTTACCAGCGAGACCCAATTCAGCCAATGCATCACATTGGACTTCCGTGCACCTAAGGAAGAGAAAAATACATTATTTAAACAAAGAAAGGCATGCAAGAATAACAACAATATACAACAGCAATAAGACCTACCTGAAAGAATCAAAACGGGCCGGCATCAGTGAAGTAACTAGATCGCATTCGCCCACAAAGGACAACGTGCCCCTGCCAAGAAGGCAGGACGGAGAGCACACCTGAATTAACAACAAGGCAGAACTTCCCCGCTGGTCACACCTGGGAACCGCAGAGAAGGATACCAGAGTCCCTACGGGTGGGTGGCGTCCCCGTGGATACCAGGTGAGCGTAACACATACCTAGCACTGCTCGCCAGTACTGTCCCTCTAGGATGTTTAAACAATTCAGGTCCTGCATTGCCAGTGCCTCTAGGCCATACAGGATGGCTGGGATGAAACACTTGCCAAATTTACAGGCCTGCAGCATGAGAAGTTTGGCTTGCCCCTTTTTTTGGGCAATTATCAAGCTGTAATTTGGGTGGGCATCAAATTCCAAACCTAAATGCAAATAAAATGGTGACCCACCACTCAACCAGACCAGGGACGCTCCCCACCTCAAGACACTTTGCCCAAGAGGACTTCACAGGGAGGCAGCACAGCAACAACACAGAAATGGCCCCAAGATGGGACTTCAAGTCCAGCCAACAGAAAGGACCTGTAGGAGGGTAAGCAAAAGCCCAGGAAAGACTTCCAGCAGTCCTAAGAAGAAACTAAAGCAGGACAAAGGTACCAGTGTCCAGCCGATCTGGTCAAAACTGTTCCTTAGATGTATCAGCCCACCTCTGTAGCAGCCTTCCAGCAATTTTGGTATGAATATACTGAGAATGGGCTTTGTCTCCCATAGATAAGCACATTCACTCAGTGGCTGGCCTAAATCAGCCTTCCAATTACACACTAGGCATATACCCATAGTTGTTGGTGGTCAGACAATCATACTGGCCCTTGAAACTGCCAAATGATCATTTCAACCAACACAAGATGCGCATTGGGTGTTTCTATGTGGTTTCATCAACCACATTTACCTCAACCACTTTTTGTTTGACTCTTGTTGGACATACACATTTCTTTTCATATTAATGGGGGTTCCCCCTCACACCCTCCTGCCCTGCCCTGGTCATCTCCCAGCTTAATCTTCACACTGAATCTGTTAGTTGTCTTCATGACCATCAGTCTGGCTTCAGAGCTGCCAGAAGCACAGAAACTGCTCTCCTGAACATCTGTGAAGACCTGCTCTCCAACCTTGATTCCAACATGCCCTATGTCCTCATCTTACTTGATCTCTCTTCTGCTTTTGACATGGTCAACCATGCCATCCTGCTCAACCGTCTCCATGATGACCTGGGTATTATCAGTCAGGCCGTGGCGTGGCTGACTTCTTTCCATTCTGATCGACCCTCCCTGGTCCAACTTGGGTCCTTTCTCTCCTCTATATCTATCTCTACCTGTGGGGTCCCCCTGGGGTCTCACCTCTCTTTCTGGCTGTTCAACCAATATCTGGCACTTCTTGCCCACCGCATTACTGCTCTCTGCCCCAACTTTCAGTGCTATGCGGATGACACTCAGCTCATTTGCAGGCTACCTTTGGCCACCTCTTCTCCATCTCTCATCTCTGACGGTCTGTCTGCTATCCAGGAGTGATGTGCCACCAATGATCTCTGCCTCAATGCCAGTAAGACCGAGATTCTCCTCATCGGCACACCCGCTCCCTCCTTTCCTGTCATTCTCTGGCTGGCCTCTCTTGCCTCTCTTCCTGCTCCCACCTGCAAGGCTAAAAACCTTGGGGTCATCTTCAACTCCACACTCTCATTCTCTCCTCATATCTCTGACGTCTCTTAGAAGTCACACTACCAGCTGCACCTGCTCAGAGGTATTCTTGCTTTCCTCTCCTTCCCCCAGAAGCTCACTGTCTCCAGAGCTCTGGGTCTCTCTAGGCTGGACTACTGCAACAGCCTTTCTAAATCTGCCCGCTTCTACTCTCTGCCCTCTGCAACTCATCCAGAACAGGACTGCGAGACTTGTTCTTGGCCTCAAGCCCAGGGATCATATCTCTCCCGGACTGGAATATCTGCACTGGCTTCCAGTGGCAGCAAGGATTAAGTGCAAAACCCTCTGCATTGTCCACAAGGCCTTCTGGGGCCTGGGGCCTCAATACATTCAACTCTCTCTTCCTCAATATCTTCCTTCTCGAGCTCTTCGCTCATCCGCCTCCAACTCCATCAGGGTCAGTTGCTTCTCCAAGCAACACGTTGGTGGTAGATCTCTTTCTTCGGCTGGGGCCTCCTTCTGGAACAGCCTCCCTGAAACTTGAGGAGAACCATTTCCGGTTCCGGAAGCACCTCAAAACCTTCCTCTTTGCTTCTGCTTTCTCCCTTCCTCTCCACTGCTGAACTCCTGTCTGAAACTGCACTGGTTACTTGGCCTCCCTATGATCTTGGGCCCAGGTCTCCTCCTCTGCCAGTTGCACACCTGCACTTCCTCCCTGGTAACACCTGCACCTGGGGACTGTTTTCTGTATTCCTTCCAGTCCCCCACCAGCACTTGACACCTCATGTCTGCACTTACCCTTGCACTTGCCACCAGCTGGCTGTTCTTCTTTTATTGTTTTTATTGATTCTTTTTATCCCATGTACTGCACTGTCCCAACCCCCTCCCATCCCATGCTTTTCCCCTTTCCCCCTTCCCCTGCACTTGCGTGATCTGACTAACACTGGGCCTAATAGGATTGTTGTCTCTGTCTTCCCTCTGTTCCACCCCCCTTGCCGTGTCGCACCTTGAAACACTTGTGTATAGGCGCGTTATGAATGCCATATCATATCATATATCATCATAACAAAGAAAGATATGTGGCCCAAAAAGCTACCATACTGGTACATCCAGCTGCTAACTGAAAATGCAGTAAAAAAAGCCTACTACCCAAAACACACACTGGTTGATAGAATCACTGCAGGACATAAATGGATGTGTATAAAGCACTCTGCATGGTAGTCACATTGACTCCTAAAGCAGCATTTCTCAGAAATAATTTTTATTCGTTGTTAGTGGTAAATTACAGGACTGACTCTACTGCTTCTTTCTAGCTGACTTTTTGTTTCATCAGATCATTGCCTTCATGGGAACCCAGATATCTCACTGAGGAGTGAGCTAGTTTGCTCTGGGCAGGATTCTCTGCACATCTACATCATCTGATGGTCTGACAGACAAAGATACACATGTCTCATGTATTCTTGCCAACTCTTACTGAAGATAAAATCGTCATTGATATAACTGAATAATACTGTCTCAAAAGATGATCCTTTAACCATTGAAATATGCTTGCTGCCCTGTGAGGACCAAATGGTAAAATTCTACTTTGGAAGAGGCCTTCAGGAATACCTTGTGCTGTTTTTTTCTGAATGGCCCAGGACTAGCTGCACCAGCCAATAACCTTTCCTTGCCATCAGGCATACACTTAGAATAACGCATTGATTTCTTTTTTTATTATTATTCAAAAGTGCCAGGCATTGTCTGGCTTGGATACTGGAACAAAAGGAGATAACCACTCACTGTTTGACCTTTCCATTAGCCCTTTTATCGACATCTTTCTGTCCTCTTCCTTTTTGACCCTCCTGCTCTGAGCTTTGGGTATTCAGTAAGGTTTTTAATGGATCGGTTTCACTGACTATGCCCACATAGAATGAGAGATTCCTTTCATAAGATCTGGTGTTTCTGAAGAAATATATCAAGTGTCATTTAGGTCTTTCTGGTCCTTTTAACAATTCTCAAGGGAATTCCCACAGTTTTATTTTCTGGAGTAGAACGGAAGTGGCAGGAGATGCATGTTTTTGATATCAGTGATAATGGGCTGATGTTGATCTTCCAATATTTTAGCAAGTTTGGGTCTCATTACAACGAGGGTGGCCATGGTATGAACGGTGCCGGTAGGGAACCAGCACCGTTCATACTGGGCCGCCCCATTATGAGTTCTGCAGTGGGTCCCGCTCTTCACGCCTGGTCAGACCAGACGTGCAGAGCGGGACCCGCTAGCAGACCAGAATGCTAACAACAGGCCCGTCATTAATGGGCGCGTTGTTAGAATCCTCCCCATTCCCATTGAGCCCTATGGGGGCTTGGCATATTAGCTTGACATTCTGGCTCAATCGGTTAATCTGGCATATATTGCTGAAACTGTAACTAATAATGTAATTGGTCATTAAGTTGTGCATAGTCTTTGGTGTTTTTCTTCTTAAATATTACAGTTATTACTTCTCTCAATGAACTCGGAGCATAATGACAGAACAAATATGTTGTTCCAGTTTAACTCATACTTTACCAATTTAAGGACAACAATGTATAATGAAAGTTGAAGGAAGTCCATCTATACCAGTTCCTTTTACCATTTTTAATTATCTTCAGGGGGTCATTACAAGTTGACCGGTGCAGTAATAATGTGCCGATATTAACGTATACTAGCTCATTAGCACACCGGTCACCTACGAGTTTGACGCAAAGTTAGAGGATTCACCTCCAGCTTATAACTCAAGGTAAAATGTCAACTTTCCAGCTGATTTTGCCGGATTTACGGGCACCAGAAATAATGGTGTGCTAATTCTGGCAAAATACCCCATGGAGTCCTATGGACTCAAAATTAATGGGGACTAATACCAGCACTGCCACTTGTAATCTGGCGGCGGACCAAGTGGTGGTAACTGCAATACTGTTTGTTGGAATCCCATTGAAATTTACCAGCAGAATGCCACCAAACTTGCAATGAGACTTTAATGAAACCTGTAGTGAGTCAATATCATAATGACTCTTCCCAATATCTGATTCCTAATGCCTAGATTTATTTTCCTCTTGAGTAATTATAAGTTTGTGTAACAGTCAGAAAAAGTGTCTTGAATTTCTGTCTGGGTCTGTTTTATCAGTGTTTTATTTTAATTCACTTTATATTAAGTTTGGTTTTACTCTTGGGTTGTAATGCCATATATCTGCCCACAATTTCATGATTCTTTAAAGAATTCAATCTTTATGTCCTGTGAAATTTATCAGAGTCACTTGGATCATAGTTTTAAGATTACAATCACAAGGGCAGAGATCCTGGTTCAGTATGTAAGCTGTGTGCTTTATCACTTTCTTTTAAATGTAATAGTTTGAACTCAAGATATCTTTGTGGTTCCTTCAGTTTATTGCAGCTGAGTAATTTTTCCCAAACTCTGCCTATCCATTCATTATTTGTACTCTCAATTTAGTGCACAATTTCATGGTCTTTAAACAGTTCCCTATCCATGGTCGATCCTCTTTTCTTCTATTCTGTTTCAGTGTTACTAATTTTAATATGTATACTTCCAAGTGATCAAGTGATCAGCCTTATGGCTACAGTCCATTCAAGTATAATTAGGTCCTGAAAATGGAGCAAAGAGCACATCTATACGGGAATATAATATAAATCTGTCAGAAGAAAAGAACATTTTTGACCTAATGAATGGTGAGTTCACCATGCAATTAATCCACATGTTTTGAAAGGATATTTTAATAAATGCAGAATTCTAGGTTTATAACAATATTTCTCCATATTCTTCACAAAGGTATTTATGTTGGGACCTAATATAATGTTAAAATCCCTACCAACATATATCAGGAATATTCTATTATTAAATGATATACTGACAAGCCTTCATCTTTTTTATAGGATCATAACAGCTCACAAAAGTGAATCTACTTTACTTCTTTCCATTTACCACAACCCTTTGTCTTCCCCAATTTTTTCGTGACTTAATTTGTTTCTTGATTGTTTTATTGATAGATGTACATTTAGCATGAGTCGGGCCCAAACCTATTACAATATCTCATAGCCACTTTTAATTTAATAGATTATTTTCTTTAGGTCAAATGCATGCTTCTTTTAATGAAGTAATTTCTTCATTCATTCAAAAATAAGGAATAATATGAGTATCTTTTAAATTGTTATTAACATTTCAACTCAATACAAATGAAAATTTGTAGCACTGCATTCTCTGTAGTTCCCTGCTGAACAGTCGATTTCAACTCCTCTCACTTCCCGAGAGACCATCACTTTGTCACTACCTGTGTCATCCTTTCCCCACTTCTACCAAGACATGGTGAACCTCATCTTACTAGCCTGATGTCTGCATATCCAAAAATACTGAGCTCCCTCTTCTGCTCCACTCCGCCACAACGTCCTGTCTGAAAATAAAATGGGGGTGATTAAGGCTTTGCTGGTCTGGAATTAAAGTGCCGTTAATAACGTTTACTGGCACGTTTCCAGACCAGCAAACTACAGGTTTGCTGGTGGGGTGGCCTGATTTACCTCCAACAAAGAGTTGGAGGTAAGCCAGGCAACCCCCACTGGCAAAAAGCAGCCAATAATACCAGCAATCCCCCCATGGAGTCCTAATATGGGGATTAACCTACTCTTGCATCCATTTTTAACCTGCTGGTAATTCTGGAAGACCAAGTGGCGATAACGGTATTACAGTTTGGTGGTATCCCACCAGATTTACCGGCATGATACCACCAAACATCTAATGAAGCCCAATATCTTCCTACTTCTACTAGTTCCTTCATTACAATCCAGCATACAGTATTTATTTCTGATCTCAGCTCATGAAAATAATTTATCATGATTTCCCCTTTTTCGCCTATGTTCTGTTAACTTGCGCAGAATTCTTTTCTGTTCTTCCTGTGTCAGACAATAACATCTTTGTATATTTTGTTGTAGACAACCAGGAGTTCACACAGCTTTAAGTCTATTGTTGTAAATTATGATTTTCTTTTCTACAGTTTCCCAACTCAAGCCTGACTTTGACATTCTTTTCACAATGTTCCCTATTCTAAATTCTGTGAGTGGGAAAGAGTAGTGATGTTTATTTATTCAGTCAGTTTCAGTTTAGTCAGAATAAATAAAATCCATAAAAGTACAACACTAGTAAATCACTGCAATACAAAAAATACATATATAGCACCGGAAATATCCATAAAAAACATCAATAGAACAAGCAGAAATCATAAATAGCACCACAATACATTCATAACACCAAGCATCAAATAATAATGGCTCCCAAATAACATTTGCTGACTTATATGTCTTCCAAGTCTAACATCTTACATCTTCTTTTCCAAGCTCTGTTTAAGTAGCTGGCTAAAGCATAAGCAGCCTTTGTATCTAAAACAGACAGCAACAGAAAGCTGGTCTCCATTGTCGCAGAGGGTTTTCCCTCAGATAACTGCAGGAACTGTTTCCGTATGTCTCTGAAGACAGGAAAGAACAGCATGAAATGAGGCAATGTTTCCTCCTCAACCTACAGAAACATGTTGCGTCTGAGGTATTACCGTGTGCAGACCCCTTACCAGTAATAGTTTGAGAAGGAGGACATATAGCCATGACCACCTGGAGCAATTCCCTTGCTCTTATATTACTGTCAACAAGTGGTCAACTGAATAAAGCTACATCTCTGTAAACCACTCAGTTGTTTCTCAAAGCTAGGTCTCTGCTCAATAAATACCATAATAATAATAATGGCTCTGGCAAATCTAAAGAGGCCACCTATTACCTGCCTCATCTTTATTTCATGTCTACCAATTGCATCCTTCCATGTTAACCATGCATTGAATCTTACCCCTAAATAGTCAAAGTAATCACATGTCCTTAAACCTTGGCATGCCATGTTTATACGCCTAGAGCTCTTCTTTTTACTTGCGAAGCACACCATCTAACATTTGGTTGCATTTAACATTGGGCCACGAGACGGCATGTACTCCTCGTATTTATTTACCAACATGTGTCCTAGCCAGAAGGACATCATCGTCTGTGTAGCTCAGTAAAGGGAAAATCTGAGTTCCACACAGAGGCGCATCAGTCCCTGAAGCTACCAAGAAAGCTTCCAGGGAGTACACATAGAGGTTAAACAACAGGAGTGCAATTATGCACCCCTGTCTAAAACAATTATGTACCTGAATGGGATGACTTAGCTTGCTGTCATTTCCATATTGTACCCTAACCTGTGTAGTTGCATGGAGAGACTGGAGTATTTGTAAAAGAGGTGTCAGAACTCCCAGGTCATGTAAAGTGTGCCAATGTAGCCTCCTGTCTACGTAGTCAAAGTCGAACTAATGTCCATGAAGGCCACGTAGACAGGAGATGCCAAACTCATGGCATATTTTGCCAAAACTAGATATAGGTTGAGGCACTGATCTACAGTCCTCATGCCTGGTCTAAAAGCCAGTTGGGTATCAGAAAGCATGCTGGGTTCTGCTGTCTAATCTTTTAATCTTCTTAGTATGATCCCTGAGAACAGATTAGATGTCCCATTCAGTGGGGTTATTGAATGATGAGATATAGGCAAGGCCCTGTTCCCCTTTTAGAAGATGTGAGCAAAGGTCCCCATTTTCCAACTTTGGGGGACCAATCCAGTTGTAATTATCACATTAAAATATTCAGTCAGAAAGGGGGCCCAAAGTTCCACAGGGGCACTAAACATATAATTTGGTATCCCGTCATATGCTGGTGCTTTGAGAGGTTTCTGCCTCCTTAGCACATGCTCAACTTCCTGTACAGAGAAAGGGCCCAATATTCCTTTAGGTTTGCTGTCTGCTATACATGCAAGCACCTGTTTCCTACTATTCCTCACCTCGCAAGCATCTGTAATCGCTGTACAATTCCCAGACGGATTGCATATTCTGTGGACATTTTTAACCCAATTTATTTCTGTCACATGTACTTCGGGGGCAGCTTGCATGTCTTGATCTAGCCCATTATATTTTCTGGCTACTATTCACCATAATGCTTTGGAGTCTGGGCATTTGCAGCCTCTCAAAGAGCGGTCCATCTTTCTCTAGCTATGTCGCCCTTCCTTTTGGTTAGTTCATTTTTGTAGTCCTGACGCCTTTTCCTAATTACATTGCTACCAGAACAAGCATCATTTAGGGCTTTACAACTCTCAGAAATCCAGGATGGATTTCTTAAAGGGTGTCTTCCCCCTGCTGGCTTATTATTTAATGTACAGATATTCCTGCAGTTTACAATATAAAAAGGTAACTGAATCAAGGCAGACCCTGAGGACTTTTTTGTTTCCACTGAGCCCCTTGTTCAATAGCTCAGTCTCCCTCTGTTCACTCCAACAGAGCACCCTCATGCCCTTCCCCTTTATCAGTAATGGAATATGGATACACTTATTTATTTTCCCACCAGTTCCACATTTCTTAAGTGAATTGATATTAAACTTCTGTGTCAAAGACCCCTGTTTAATCTTGTTGGTCAATAGTGGGGCCTCAAGGAGAGCAAGTGCCATGACAAGCAAAGTGATGCTGCGTGCAGGGGTTCTGTGGGGTGGATATCCTTGCTACCCTGACCCTGACCATGCTTCAACAAGGCAGCAGGGGCTTGTCAAATTATAGCTTTAGAGCTGCCTGTCCCTTCAAAGGACTACCATATTAAGAGAAGGTATGACTATGAGGTTGAGCTGTGCTGCCCTCAGATCTTATATGAAATATTCCACCATTTTTCAGACACATCTAATCAAAAGAAAAACATGCAAACCAGGTAATGTGCATGAGACTACACTATCCTGAAGACACAGGAACGAGACACTGCTCTCAGGGCACGCATTCACACGCCCAACAAGCATTAAAAAACTAGTACACATGCGCGTAGCTACAGACACCGCCATTCCGACGGCGATCTGCAGCTACACCCATCAACAGGTAAGCAGTACGCTGACCCTCTGTGGTCCCGAACTCCCCCTGTACAGCACGTCACTCTCCTTCACTAATAGAGAGCACGGCTGCTCTGACCAGGCATCCCTCGTGCCCTCCCCCTGTATAGCACGTTGCTCTCCTTCACTAATAGAGAGCAAGGTAGCTTTGATCAGGCATCCCTCACAGCCACGGGAGACACATTCTATTTAGAACACACATCACAGGGCGAAATGAGTAGCATTTTTCACTCGATCACCAACACAGAGTGCACTTCTAACTGAGTATAGATAATGTTCACCTACCCAACAGCATGTTTGGGCAGATAGAGGAATACTATAACCAGAGAGGGAGGTAGAGGCACGACAGCTAGTGTACCTGCCCCTCACCAATTAGATAATCATTATCTTTCCCCACAGTTAGTCAACTGGGGACCTAATTAGATATTTACAATCTTTTCCACAGTTAATTATCTGGAGTCCGGATCTAACTAAGTCCAGATCAAATCATACCAAGTGCACAGAAGGCGCTCACAGCGAGAGGCTTACTGTCCTCTCATCAGACCTGGGACACTGCAAATCAATGGCTCAGGTAGGATATTACCCAGCACCTTATCAGGCACCACCAGTCCCTGTAGAGACACCCCATGTTTTTAGTCATCCGTACTTTGTCTTTAGATGCCCCGCTTCATTGAGTAACCGGTGACACGATCAAGTCCACTAGAACAGTCCTAAAGACAGCACCACATCACCAGCAACCTTTTCAGTGCCAGAAACACTAATACGTGTCGACGAGATAGATGTTAGGTCACTCTGACCGCATTCTCAGTCACCAATATGTACTAACCCACATTACAAAGTAATTGAATGTACAAAATGTCGGAATTAAATCTATTTAAAAGACCCAAAGGACAAGCAAATGTTTATGTGAATTTTAGCTATGTTTTGTTAAGCTAAACTGTTCGTCTTTGAAAGTTAGTGATATGAATAAATGTATATGTGTGCCACATGTAGCCTGGGTGTTCTCTAGAAAGCAGATCACTAGGAGGAATCTGTCATTAGTGTTCTGGATCCTTGCACGGCCAGTGTCCGCAAGGTGGGGTAGCCTTAGTCCTTTTCTCAATATTCTTTCTACAATAGACACTGGTGGAAGGTGAGATTTCTGATGTTAAATGTAAGGGGCAATTAATTGCCAGCCTAGACAACATCAACATGAAAAGCCTTATCATGGCTACAATTCTTTGTATTCTTAGTGAGTTTTAGTGAGTTAAGCACAAGTGAGAAAAACTATAGTGGTGTTTTGCTCTCAAAAAGGATTCATATTGACTTAATTACAAGATTATCATGGTTTAGCAATTCTTGTCCTTGGCAGGCACAACTTGTACAATCATTATTGGTCATATGTAGTTGCGAAGAGGAACAAGCGTTCTTTTAGCAAAACTGCCTGCAATGTGGCATATGCTTCCTTGTGGAACACAAAAGTTCAAACACATGAGACAAATTTAGGCACAGCACATTTATTTATAAGTGTGATTGCCTAAATCTGATATAGCACAGATATAGTTTACGTCTTATTTGTTTAATGATGTGCCTTTTTTTAAACTTGAAAACACTTAATTTCCGATCAACAATGGTAAGTATTTTGTGCGCGAATATATCATACTGCAGCTTTCTCCCTGGGGCCTCATTTTCATGTTTTCTCTTGCACAAGACAAACATACTATGGGTTTATTGAACCAGGACTTTCTGAAACGTTACATTTCAAATAATTTGAATATTTTATTCTTTGCTTTGTTCTTCAGATTATAGACTGTTTAAAGGGGCAAGTTGTTGTCATAAAATCCTGCTAATGTCAGAGCATATGCAAAAACTGCACACTTCACTGCGAAAACCTCTTATGCGCCACATGACTTTCTGCAAAATCCCAAAACAGAATTTCAAATGGGAAGGCAAAGAGACAAGCTATCTGCAAATAGTCCTCACCATACCCAGCTAGAAGATTTTGCAACAAAACTGGGATTCATTGCTTGAACAGAGACACACTAACTTTGAGTGGTGCGCAACCCTGTATTTGTCATTCCAGGGAAAGTAAACTTGCTGGAACCTTCTTATTTGCTACTCAACCTTAACAATTGAGGATTTAGCGAAATACTTTAAAAAATGATTAGGTGCGAATAAGTAATCTTTTAAAAAAAGATTGTGAATACTGCAACCACAGACCAGAAAGGGGAGTGGGGAGGCAGTTTTCTAAATGCAAGAAATTATCTTACAACATTTTGTACTCCAGGAGCTCAATGTTTGGTTCCAGAATCAAAAATGATCCAACACCAACTGGGTGAGAACTGGGAAGGCAACTCTAAAGAATGATATCTTTCTGACAAACCTAATCCAGGTCCCTTAAGACAAACAATAATACAGATGAACAGTGTTACCAGCACAAGATGCCAGTGGAGGCAATGGGTTAAAGTATTGCATGCTGACGTACACAGGCTCCCTGAAGCATCCACCTGGAACAACCCCAATCTTCATATATCTAGGAAGCAGGTTGATTGGGAATCTTGGAGATGCAATGTCCTTAGCATGAAGCAGATTTAATCAAAAGGTAACATATTTTCAGGTTAAATTAAGAAGACTTTATGATTAAAGATTACACCACTCACTTGATGATGTTGAAGCACTGAATTCCCTATGGAGGGAATTGTTTAGAGGAGCATAGAAGATGATTGCTTTGGGAATGATCTGTTAGTGCCTTACTCCAGATAAATCCCCATTTGAGAAGAAAAACAGGTGTACCTGAGATGAGGAGCTGAGTATGTCAAAGCCTCATGAACTGTGGTCACAAATACATTGAAAAGTCAAAAATGTAGGTCGCGATATGCACCTGACCCTAACGCAGCAGAAGATCATACGAAAACCTCACTACACCTCAAAGAAAATGGACAGTCGGGGGTTGCATGCAAAGGGAAACTGCTGGAAGATATCACAATGTCGCCTGTCTGACCCCTGTGGTGTGGGGGATGAGCAGAGGGGCCAGGTGCCACCACCTGCTATGTAATGCAGTGCTCAGGGGTGGTATGGGGGCAGATCCACTGGTCAACACACCACACCTAGGTTAGTGATCGCCACACAGTGCACTTATTTACAGTTGTCCTTGTAAGGGATATGGAGAGGCTTTACCTACACCCGATATTGGGCAGACTGGGATATCGACAGCCTCTTGAACAGTACTCCTTTCTAAAAGTATCTGTTGCGGCTTTTATGGTCTGGACAAAAACAAAAACAGATATCAAATTAAACCCACCTATAGGCAACCAGAGACAGTGGGATGCTGGAATGACACACTGCAGGCACACTGCAGGCAGCAACAGCTCAACACATGCCTATATGTCCGCATTAACCACGTGTGAGTTTCAAAATGGTGTACAAATGGCTTAGTCTGTTTACTGCAGTTGACCCCTGCTGACAAATATGAAATATCTATACAATTAGACCTTTAAAGCAATCTTTCAAGCTTGAGACTCGTAAATGAGGCCCAGGCGCAAACATTTATGAAAAGCCCAACTCGTGAAGAGATACCAGGGATCTATAAAGCCTGGGAGAGGAGAAGAGTGTTTTGGGGTGTTTGAAGAAGGTCAACAGTGATTTTGTATGTGGTTAGAATGAAGATAGGTTGGAGACATGGAGGAGGCCGGTGGGGAGAAGATTATCAGAGGGCGATGGTGAGAGAAGGAGCAGAGGTGGATTGTGGTGAGAAAAGGAGTTGAGGAGATGATGAACGAAGGAACATATTGTGGTGAGAAAAGTAGTAGAGGAGGAGAATGTGAGAGAAGGGACAGTAAGGGAGGTGGAAGAGAAAAGCCAGTGAGAGGAGGAACAAAAGAGGAATTGATGAAAGGGAGTTCTGAGAAGGAGGTGAAAAAGAAAAGAGTATAAGAGGTGCTATAAGGAGTTGTTGAAGAAGACCTTACAGGAGACCAAAAGAGGGAAGAGAGGGAAGGAGAGAAGACCAGAGAGGGATAAGACTCTACACCTGCAGGCTCATTGTGATGTAGAGTAAAAAGCATGCATAAAATATATGAGTAAATATTTCACGCATGATTTTTACTCTACTCAACATTTTTAATAATTTGTATGTTGGAGCAGGGGCATAGAGCGCAATAACTGCTTCTGCCAGTACCATCCACAGTACCAAACAAATGTGCAAGAGTTTGCACCAGCTTAGGATTCCTATGGAATTCTCCTGCTTTTATAGCAGCTAAAAGCAGAATCCATAGGCATATTTTGTTAAAGTAGCCTGCCTTGCATAAGTGACAGGCGGAATGTATTCAATTTGCACTACAATGTGCAAAAACAAAGGCGCACAGGAGATTACACCTGCATTTACACCTTTGTTTTGCCTTTTTTAGGGTGAATGACAAACATTGCATGTTGGGGACTTAGTTGCACTTAAGTGCAAATGTAACAGGTCCTCTCTTTGCAATGAGCCTGTATAATCCTGCATACAATCACCAATCCCCTATAGGATGTAACATTAGACCCATCACTACTGATGAACTCACCAACATCCTCATTTCTCTCAAACCAGTCACATATACGTGGATTACATCCTTTCCTCCTCCATCATCAAATCATGTAAGGGCCAAGTGCTATGGCCCTTCATTCAAATCATCATTGCGTCTCCCTCACAGTGGACCTTCCTTAAATCAACTAAAACAGCCAAAATAACCCACTTAAAAAAAGAACAAGACCTAGGAGGCCGTGCAAATTACTGTGAAAACATTGACTTTACCTTCCTGAAGATGCAACAAAGATTAGTAACATGGTGTATTACAAGATTATAAATCTGGCTACCCAGATTCGCTATTCAAACAGCAAAATTGCAGGTTATTGATATTGCAATTCATTTTATGAGTATATGTGATACATGTCTCCTCGTCCTACTCAACTTTTCTGCTGCCTTTGACACCGACAACCATACTGCTTTCATCACACTGCTAGCATCGTGGATGTGGTTCTCAGGCTCCTTACTAAACTGGCTTTCCTCCAACATGTTGACTAGACATCTGCTGTTCAAGATTTAGAAATCCAGATTGATTTATGGCCTGGTATGTCCACGGTCACCAAGGCTCCATCCTATCACCTGTCATCTTTAATCTATAAATAGAGCCTCTAGGTGTTCTGTTCAGTGACCTAGACATCTCACTCCATCATTAAATGGATGGAACACAATGGTCCATTGCACTCAAGACATCTCATGGCTGAAATGCTTATGCATGTTTTCACAGTCTTGAATCTTGGGCACCTACCTGAAGCTCGATCCTTCCAAAACTAAGTACTTGCTCACTGGTAACCCAGCCACGCAAATATAATATCTTGAATGTCCTGAATGAATTCTGAACTTTCCATGTGTCAATCTCTTGTTTTCTCATCAACAGAAACCTACCATTATTTTATTTATGCTATTGTTTAAAGCACATACCTAGCTCAAGAGCACCAGAGCACACTGTACAGGGAGTGGAATGCCGGCATACGCTCTGGCATCTTTTAGCAGTAACATAGTACTGTAAGTGACATTCTGTTTGTTGGTTTGTACATCCATTAGGATTAGTCCTTCGTCAGATGTTCTTGAAAAAGCCATGTTTCAAGATATTCACAGATTTGGAGAATTGTGGGGGGCATTACAAGCCAATACTGGGATCGAGCTCCAAAGGGTAAGTGCGTGACAAGAGAAGGATTGTTTGCGGGCCTCTCTTTGCGGGTGAGTTGCAATTTTGAGCCGGTTGTTCGATTTGCTGCGCAAGGAGCTTGTGCCACCAGATATCTTGAGCATAGCCGCCAGGTACGATGGTGTGCTACTCGTGATTGCTTTGTAGATGATACATGCAGTCTTGAACCATATCCTGACCTGGGGACGAAGCCATCATAGTTTGTGTAGGACAGGGGTGATTCAATCAAATTTCTGTGCACCTGTAATAAAACATCCTGCAGCGTGGTGGACTGCTCTTAAGGGAGCTAAGGGAGCAGGTGGGAGCCCCATCAGGAGGGCATTTCCCCATCTATGTGCAAGACCACTATGGCCTGCACTATGGTGAGGAAATCCTGCAGTGGGATGAAGAGGTTGAATTTGTGAAGGGTATAGATTTGGAGCCAAGCCACTTGGACCTTCTTGGCTATGTGTTTCTAGAAGGACAGGTTGCTCTCAATGGTGAAGTCTAAGGATTTTGCTGAATCTGAGAGTCACACATCAAATACTTCTAGGTACTTATCAGTGAGCCACTGTTGGACAATTTATTGTTTACCGGGCAGACTGCTGAGGATGAATTTTGGATGGGTTAAGTTTGAGGTAGGTAGTCGGCATTCGGGACTGGATGATGGATAGGCAATCGCGGAGGTGCTTGGTGTCCTGTGGGCTTTTTACTCTCAGGTTCAACTGAGTATCCTCCACATATTGATGCATGGTAATAATAAAATCTTGTTGGAATCTGGCCAGAGGCTCCATTTAATGGTTTAAAAGGATTGGTGAAAGGATGTAGCCTTGGTGACTCTGCCAGAGACTGGGAGTCAGATTGCAACTTGTTCATCTGGATCGCCTGGTGCCTGCCCGAGAGGTAGGCGGTAAACCAATTCAGAACAGTGCTAGAGAATTCCATCCTGTCGGTAAGGAGGGAGAGGAGGATGCAGTGTCGAATGAAGCCGAGAGGTCAAGGAGCGGCAAGGGGACTACTGCTGTGTCAGGTTGATTTGATTACCTGTCACTGTTTGTCTATTTTTTTCATTTAAAAGTTATTGATTGATTTACTACTTTCAAGAGGGCTTTGCTCCTGCTCGAGGCTGCGCAATAATGGTGAAGTAGTAAGCAGTTTGGGATATGGTAATCAGAATCCTACAGTTGACTTGGAGAGATTTGAGGGTGATGACATCTGAAGGGTCACGTTTTTGTGCCACTGTTTTTTCTATAGTGCTCTGACTTGGAGGCAAGTTCAGGGGTGAGCCAGGGGAGGCTGTTTTGTTCTTAGCATGGCTGGTTTTAGGGTGTCATGAATGTCAACTAGTTTCAAAGTGGACCTGTATAATAATTCTACGAGGTGTGGTGAATGTGGGGTATTCGTCCCTTCTCTCCTTGGTGAAGTCACTCCTTTTGAGGCTAGGGAGTGGAGCCTGCTCATCCAAACCCTCCGTAGGGGTGTGTGCAAGTGGGACCTCACTGGGAGTGACTCCCTTCTCTGGAAAAAGGACTCCCATTCTGATAAGGAATTCCCAGTCCAACATACATGATATGCCTACATGTGATTTGGAAAAACTCTTTGTACTCCTGTTTTTACTCCAGCAACCAGTGACATTCTTTGCATCTATTGGGCTTCAGATAATACTGGATTTCGTATGATCGCCACAGTAAAAAAAGGACACACCCTTTTTGTTTGTGACTACGTACAAAAACCCAGAAGGAACTGTGAATGGAGAGGAAACTCCCAAGCAGGGAGGAGAGAGATTCCTACGCAGAGGCTAGCCTAGAGGAGATGTCCTGGACGGGTGGAGTCACTCTTGTGCACAGAGCCTGCAGTAGCGTGGGGAGTGAACCTAACACTAGACAGATGCCAGAAGGCTGGCATCCTGTCTGGCTGAGAAGGCAAGGTTGGGGGAAAAGGCAGAGACTGAGAAGCAACCTTTTCCTCTGGCGGTGCAACCACAGGGAAGCTGTGGTGGGCCTGGGGCCGGTAACCGATGCTGAGACGTGATCGCTGGGGAGAGTCTAGATCCCTGAGCTCTCTGCCAGAAGGACATTAGCTGCAGAGACAAGCAGCACCAGAGAAGTAAACACTCCCACGTAGAAACTACCACTGAGAGGTAGAAAGACTTTGAATTTAGGCTGGGAGAGCCGACAAGGTTATGGATACCTGAGGAACCCGAGCGGTTAGGTCGTACCATGTGAGTCTGAATGAGAGAGGTCCGAATAGTTTGAATGAAGGCTGGGAATCCAACATGGTTATGGGAACCTGAGAAACCTGAGTGGGCAAGCGCTGTATGTGAATCAGAACAATACAGGTACAAACACTATGAATAAAGGCTGAGAAGACTGACATGGTTACGGGACCCTGAGAAACCCGAATGGGCAAGCGCTCTATGTCAATCAGATTGAAATAGTTATGAGCACTTTGCATATAAGATTGGAAAGCCAATAAGGTTATGGGATCCTGAGAAACCAAAACGGGCAAGCGCCCTATGTGAGTCAGAGTGAAGGAGATATGAACACTTTGCATCAAGGTTGGGAAAGCGGACAGGATTATGGGAGTCGAGAAACATGAATGGGCAAGCGCCCTATGTGAATTAGGTTGATTGAAAGAAAGCAAGTATACCAGAAGGCTGTAGGAGTTTGGGGAGTCTAAGAGCCGCAAAACTGTTATAAAGATAACTGTGTTAAAGGGAGCCCAGAGATGAAATTGTTATACAGAGAACTGTGTTAAAAGGAAACCTGGAGAGGTTCTGAGAAAAACCTGTGTTTTCTCAAGGAAAAGGCAACCATATGGAGGATATTTTCTTTTGACTAGCAAAGTCTGCAGGAAAGTTGTGAACTGTTTTATCGTATTCACGAACTTGACACTAACGACAAACCATTCAAGTAATTAGGCCAGGCAGAAGCCTAAAATAGAGACCATTGCTACGGGCTCTCTTTTTAGTTAAGTATTCCAAAGTGGTAGGGCCAGATTAGTTGGATAGGATTTTGGACTAAGGACGGTTTTCTTTTGACAATCACCATTAGTTTTAGTTTCTAGGTAGGAAACTCCCATCATAGAAATAGTATTATTTTACTTTTAATAGAGACCATTGAAACATGTCAGTCATTGGTACGAGTCCTTCCTTTGGTTCGCCACAGAGGGCAAAGGCATGCCCAGTGGTAGTGAATTCTACCAGGGAATGTCTGCAAAACTTGCTTCTAGATCATTGATCAGGAAGGTTTTGAATAAGCAGCATGGATTGAGGGGGCGTTTAGCCTGACCATTGTGGGCTGTCATCGACAGTGAGATGGCAGTGTGGTCATACCAGTTCAGTGGGATAAGGTCTGCGCAGGTGTTGAAGGGGATGACATAAAGACTAAGAATAGAGTGATGCCTCTTTTGTGCGTGGGGGAAAGCACAATTTGCTTAAGGTCCATTGACCTGGTCTGTGCCAAGAATTCCAAAATTGTCTATTTTTAACTAACACTCCTGCTCAAAAGAAAAGGTTTTTCTTTCAACCTCTCAACCTGTGACTACTATCAAAGCATTAGTACTGTCAAACCGAGATGGAGGTGAAGTGCTCTTCTAAAGAGCCACTGTCTCAGCCCTCAAAGCAGTGCGGCATAGCACTGCCAGACTAATCATTGGCATAATGACATTCTATGAAAGCTTCACTTGCTGCCAATCCTGAGTCATTGCAGCTGTGCGCACTTCATTTGCAGCTTGGAGGGAGATTAATTTTTTATTTAGATTTTGAATCATTTTAAACATGCAGCCAGGCAAATTTAACTAGATCTATGCACAAATAATCTAAGAGATGGGAAAGGAGGAAGAGAAATATCATACAGTTAACAAAATATATGAATCTTAAAGTCTTTTCAGAATAAATAAAGATATTCAAGCTCTTGAATGGCTAGCATAAGGTTGTTCATTAATGAGGGGTATATACTGAAAAACTACGCTCACATCTTGTCTTACATTTTTTCTTCGGTATTTGCGGCAAACAGGAATTTCAGATCATAGAGAACAGAATGGTTCGTACCATTTGATCTTATTTTAAAGTTAATTAGGTGTTAGACCATAAAGACATTTAAGAGACAAGCAGAGGATCTTTAAAGTTATTCTAGACTTTCTGGAAGCCAATGTAGTGATTGTAAAAGGGGAGAAACTGTGTGATTCGTATACAAACTAAATGAATTGCTGCATCCTTAGATAAATAAGGGATAATCTTGTGACACTGATGAACTTTGAACCTCGAGAGCAGACAAAGTAAAGTATGCTCAGAGATAGCTGAGGCCTCCCCCATTCCAGTCCTCTTTGGGGTCCCACAGGGAGCTAGCGCGTCCCAGTGCTTATATAACCTATTTATGGCTCCTTTATTTTCGGATCTAGAGGCCAAGGGCATTATATTCTCGAATTATCCAGACGATGCCCAATGTGCCGTCCCACTATCAGGGTGTCATTCACAAGATGAACGAGAGACAAATAGAGTCTTCAATATCATCGAGAAGTGGACGCTTAAAAACAACTTGGCGTTAAATAAGAGTAAAACCGAACTCATGATCGTAGGTAGTCCAGCAGCCCTTACCAAATTGGACAGTAAATTTGGCTCCTTCGGACTGGGGGAGGATTACATCAGCCCTGTCCTGAAAGGTAAGATCATGGGGGTCACTTTGGATCAATCTCTTTCTATGAGTCATCACCTTACCAGCCTAGTATCAGCCTCCTGTACTACGTCAAATTGCTCTATCACCTCAGACCACTGATTACGCAAGCCAGTGCGGCCACTATCGCCAGAGCCATCATTGGCGCAAAGATGGACTATTGTGGTAGTCTATTGGTGGGCATTAGCAAGCGCGATGTTCAAAGGCTACAAACCACACAAAACAGAATGGTAAGAGTGGTATTGGGACTTGCTCATAGAGATCATGTCACAGAAGCTAGGAGATTGCTCCATTGGCTCCCCATTGAAGCTCGCATCAAGTTCATGGCCTTAGTTATGACCTTCAAATGCAGGAACATATCACTGACAAAGTCAATGGTAGAGACTTGAAATCCGGTGGACAGAATCTGCTGGTCATTCCTAGGAGCAGAACCTCATGAGCAGATAAGGGAGCCTTTCATTTAGTTGCCCCTAAACGGTGAAACCAGTTACCGATCCCCTTAAGACTTCAGCAGTCTTTAGCTGTCTTTGAGAAAGACCTCAAAACGTACCTATTTGCATAAGCCATCAGTTACTCCACTCCTAAACCGTAGGGAGTTTTAAGTATAAAATTAACACCATATACACAGCATACCTGTTTATGTTGTTTCTGTCCCACCATCTGCGCCTTAATGTCTCAGGGTCCACAGTGCGATATATAAATAATGTAATTAATGTAATGTAATGAAGAAAGAGGACTTGGATACTTCAGCCACGACATCATAACCACACTGTCCTCACAGTAATCCTGTTTAACGTTGTTTTTCTCAGCCTGCTTTACATATCGTACCCTATTTTAAATAGTAACCACTGTTACCTGTACTTACCTTATATGTTTGTATCGACACTTTCATTGGATGCTGCCTTGATTCTTCTTTCTTCATTATGCGCCCAGATGCGCCAGGGCAAGGTGCAGAATACAAATAAAATAAATGCAAATACAAATACTTCAGCTATCTCAGCAGACATCAAATTCAGCACACCAATAATTCCCAGGTTCTTTATTTTGTTAGTAAAAGTCAAAGTTGGCCCAGGAGCAGAGGACCACCACCCACCATACAAATTATTTAGATTATATTTGGGACAAGAATCATGTGTTCTGTTTTTTTAGGGTTTGGTTAGAATCCATTATAAAGCATCCAGCAATTGATGCCGTTCATACAGTTAACAATGAAGATTACCCAGGCTTATAGCACCTGGTAGTCTTGATTCTATTAAAGACATGGAAACAAGCATTATGCTTAACTCTTTAATGACACTTTCACATCAGCATTTTTTTAAATCAATTTTCTTTTTTTTTAAACAGCACATAACCAAATCAACAAAACTTCCATCACAACTTCAGGAACTACCCTTCTCTAGAAGTCCCTAGTTTCCCTGTAGTTGTGTGCTTCTTCAAACAACCAATCCTGGCCCAGCACACTACACATGTCATGTCCTGCCTATAACTCCTCCTCTTTCTTTGATGATCCAATGTGAAAACAGTCCAACTGTCAAACCTACTGAAAGAACCATCATGTGAAATCCACACAGACGCGAGAGATTGCTCCGTCTTGAACCATGCCTCAGTTCATGGGCTTGCTTGCATTATGGCAACACTCTCTGCTCAACTGTTATTAGGGTCCTCACATAGGAGCCGGAAAATAAATCACCATTAGGGAGGGAATATGCAACCCATGCAACACATCCACTATCAACACTTTTGAACTAAGATCCATATGCACATATTGTACCACATATTGGTTCAGACTTATTTTCGCAAGCAAATCCCCCCTGGATATTCATGGTGATATAATGCTCACCTCTATGTCTTTAATAGAATCAAGACTACCTGGTGCTATAAGCCTGGGTAATCTTCATTCTATATCAAGACCGGAGGCAAGCATTATGCTTGTTCAAAGCTGTCTATCACTACACAACCACAGCTGATACAGGCTTGAAATCAAAGGTCTTAAATGTCCCTTTGCATGACCAATCAGCTGATTTCATAATGTCTTGCAGAGAAGCGCCTGTCGCAAAATCCTTGGACGCAATTGCCCCTCTAACTGAAATGCGCTCCAAACAACTCTAACTCTATGCCTGCCAAGTGCTTCATTTCTGTAACCCACCTAGCAATAGTGGCAGAGGCCACTGCATGAAAAGGTTTCCTTTGTGCAATCAATAGCTGATCTACCCCGCAGGGCCGCAACTCCTTGGTAGCCTATTTGTAGGCCTTAATACACCAGGCTACGCATAACTTGGGCTCTTCTGGAAAATAAGGGCATGAGATGATGGAGGACCTGCTCTTAGTTCTTTTAGCAATGTGAAAGGCCACTGCTTCCGGTAAAATACTTTCCTGCTGATTTCTAGTGCGTTGGAAACACTTGTACTTGACCCCAAGCACATTAACATAGCTAGTTTACTAGAGAGACGGTGAATAGATAATAGGTAATTCGGTGGCCACTGCTTAAAGAGATGGAATACTGCTTGCACATCCCAAAGCACTGAATATCGGTCCGCTGGGGGTTTCACATCTTATTTCTCGTAAGAGCCTTAACACTGCTGGGTGTTCCCCTATCGGTGCTCTGTCACATTTCTCATGACCTGCCGAAATGGCTGACATATATACTCCTATGTTGTGAAATCCCCTGCCATCTTGTGTCAAGTTCGCTAAAAGGTTTAGGACATGCACTAAAGGGGCAGAAACGGGATGAAATGTTGCAAAGTGCATCACTCTTCCCACGTGGCACATGTGGCATCATAGCTCCTAAGGGTGGAGGGCGCCCAGGTGTCTCTGATACAATCTTCAGCGATCACCAAAAGGCCAGTCAAGGACCAGCGCTGCTTGAACCTCTGCACGCTAGTGGTTGCAGCGTCCCCATCAACACTAGCAGATCTACCTGCCCTCCTGGAATGGAAAGCAGATTTGGCTGAGACAGAATCACTTTTGGAAAATCTGAAGAAAGTTCCATCAGTATTGGAAACCACACTTGCGATTTCCACAATGGACAAATGATCACTAGGTCCACTTGCTCCCTGCGCACCTCCACCAGGGTCCTCACAAACATGATGAATGGGGGAAATGCATAGTGCAGTGCTCCCAACCAACTGTGGAGGAACGCATCTGTCCCCAATGCCCCCGGATCCAGCCTCCAGCTGAGATACCGGGGGGTCTGCTTGTTCAACCTGGAGGTGAAAAGGTCTATTTCCAGCCATCCCCAGAGCTTCTGTAATTGTTAGAACACTGGCATGTGCAACTTCCAGTCGCTCGCGTCCTCCAGGTATCTGGAGTTCCAATCCGCGATTATGTTCTGATTCCCGGGCAGTTATTCAGCTGCTATCGCTATTTTCCTCTCTAGGCAGTAATGCCAGAAGTCCTTCGCCAGTTCTACTAGCATTTTCGATCGCGTTCCCCCCAATCTGTTTATGTATTTTACTGCTGACATATTGTCCATCTTCAACAGGATGCAGCAGTTTACTCTCTCTCTGATGAAGGCTTTTACTGCGAATGACCCCGGCAAAAGCTCTAAACAGTTTATGTGCATCTGCAACTCTTGTTGGGACAACTTTTCTCCTGTTGGCAGGCTCCCGTACTTTGCGCCCCAGCCTGACCTTCTGATGTCCCATTCTATCACCAACTCTGGTACGTCTCTGAATATGGCTCTGCCGCTCTATGCTTCCATATTCTGTAGCCACCATTCTAGCTCGACTCTCCTATCTTCATCCAATGGAACCATCTGATGGTACTGGATATCTCCTTACAAGTGTCTGATCTTGAGCCTTTGTAGCGCCCCTGTAATGAAGGGGCCCGGGAAATATTGCCTGGATGGAAGAAGCTGAGTCCCACCATCCTGTCGAGATTCTGAAGCAAAATATGCGTCTTCAGAAGTACTGCCCTCAGTTCCTTTTTTATTGCTCTCATCTTCTGCTGGGGCAGCTCTGGCATGGCTTATCTGATGTCTATAGCATACCCAAGAACTCATTCTCCTTCTTCAGAACTAACTCTGACTTCTCCCTGTTCACTAGGAAACCTAATAATGTCAGTAGAGAGCACACCCATTGAACCTGCGCCATTAGCACTGATCTGTCCTGCACCAGAATCAGAATGTCGATTGTAGACAATGATCCTGATCCCCCTGTCCCTGATGGCTTCCGCCACTGGCCACATAACTTTGGTAAATTCCCAGTGAGCTGATGCTAGCCCAAAGGGTAGGCAAGTGAACTGCCAGCTCTGACCCCTCCACAGGAATCTGAGGAACCTCTTGTACTAGGACGCCACTGGTATGTGGCATCTTTTTAAGTCTAGCCGCGCCAGCCATTCTGATTTGCGCAGGATATCTCTTAGGAGTTGTATGCTCTCCATCTTCAAGTGTATGTAGACCAGATACCTGTTCAGCTCCTTCAGATCACTGGTTTTACGTTTCCTTTCCTGTGTACCAGGAACATATTGCTGTAAAACCCTATTCACTCCCCTGTGCATCGTTCTACCACCCCTTTTACTGCTAGGGTGCTTAATTCCCTGTCAAAGAGAACCTCCTCTTCCTTCATCATTTTGAGCCTCGCTGGCATCTGTTCCTGCTGAGGGGAATGCACAAATTCTAGCCTGAAGCCTGTGACTGTCTGCAAAACCCAAGCATCGCCTGATAGGTCCTGCCATTTGTTTATACATATCTGTGTCCTTCCTCCCTCCTTGGGGTAACCCTCACTCTGCGCACTTACTGCTGTTGGAGGTCTGCTGTCTGTATCCACCACAACCTCTCCTCCCATGGGGCCTCTCCCTCTGAACGGGAAGGAGGTGTCTTGTTGCCGTTTTTCCCAGTACTGGGCTCTAGGGCCTTGGGGCATCCTTGTGTAGCAGAAGCGACCACTCGACCGACCGCTGTGTCGACCGGTCCCTGCAAAAACACGACCTGGGAATGTTTTACGAATAGACATCTGTGCTTTCTCCAGTGCAGTGTAAGTTCCTACAAATTGGGACATCTCTTTAACGAAAGTTTCCCCAAATAGAAGTCCTTGCGCAGATTCGCCTGCCTCGTAGTTCGCTTGGTCTTCCAGTAGGCTGTCTTTAAGTAGCAAACTGTGCCATCTTTCTGATGATAGCACATTGCTGGCTTTGGCAAGCAGGCATACAGCTCTCTGCACCCAATTAGCTACGGTGGTTGCATCCACTGGTTGGCCCGTATCCCTAGCCCTCTCCGCCTGGTCCATAATCTTTGCTAGGGTTCTGGCTATGTCGAGTACCTTGTCCTGGTAATTCTTTTAGGCCCGGTCCACCCCTCGTCTGACGTCTTTAGTTGCCTTCGTAACGAATGTGACCAATTTGGCATCCAGTTCTGGGGTGTCCATTACTTTGCTGGCCAATTCTGGCCTAAAGCCCTCATTCGGAAGTGCACCTATTTTTCTAAGGGCTTTATAATATGCTGTGTAATATACTGGGCCACCCTCAGTGAGGGCAGCCATTCTGTGGATTTTGGGTGGTGTATGCTGTCAGGGTCAAACATATCACCCATGTTGTCCCCTAATTCTGTTGTGGCTCTGGGCAACATTGGTGTTTTGTTGGCATTATACTACTATTGTCTTGATAGCTCTCATCATCCTCCCCATCCTCTGAGGGATTCTCACCATCATTGTCGTCCCCTGTGTTTTTCACCCCCCAGGGTAAGAGGTCTGGCACTGCCGGTTTCCCAAGAAAAGCAGTTTTTAGCTTACTTAATGGGTCGGCTTCCTCCTGGGGTGGTTGTAGCCCCCCAACTTTGTGACCCAGATGGTAAAAGATGGGGTGCTCTCTGGTTCCTTATCTTCCCGTTAGGCACACCCTTTCCTTCAGGGTGTGATGCAGAGGAACCTTCACCTGGGCTGAGCTCTCTCTTTCTTTTCTTCGGAACCATGTTTTTTGTAGCAATGAGGGATTTGAGTGCTTGTAGGCGTTCCTGAATGGGCTGGACTTCTCGTGATATGGCTATGGCCAGCGTGTCCCCCAGCACCCTCTTAAAACTCAGAGACAAGTCTTGATCTATCTCTTGCTCTTCCTTATTGTAATCAGGAGAAGAACTGTCAGGCTCCATGCGTGCCATTAGCTTGAAATTGGGCACTTGTAGTGAGTATCTTGTGCCTTTGTGCCAAGTCTATTCCTGAACGTTACAGGTTGTGAGGAGAGAGCAGGCACTCTTAATAAAACCCTCTGGACCGTAGCGTGTACAAAGAAAACTTTGCTGAGTCTGATTCATGTTTCAGGGATCTACGCATGCACACGCGTTGGAAACGCTAGGTGCTTTCCTCATCCTGCGTGTTTTACATTGCTTAGGTGGCCAAGATCCCTGCTGGGATCGCGTGTGCCAATGGGCTCCAAGGCAAATGGAGGGTCCCTTTTTCTAACCCCTGACTGCAGATCAAAGCTCGTCCTCGGGGAGCGCAACGGTTACCAAATGCGAGCAGTGTCACTCGTGGTGCCGGGGTGGCCACCGGGTGTCACTTAAGAGACACAAGCTAACTGCACACAGTAAGTGGTTTCATGCTGCTGGCCGCAGCCCCACCACTCCCCTTAAACTATCCATGGCAGTGGAGGGTGCAGGAATGCCAGTTTTGGAAGCCATGACTCCATACCTGTCTAGCTTGAAATAAGGGTTTGCTCAATCCTGTTTAATTGCTAGTGCACACACGCTGCACAATGACAACTTGGGACAAATTTTCTCCTGTTGGCAGGCTCCCGTACTTTGCGTCCCAGCCTGACCTTCTGATGTCCCATTCTATCACCAACTCTGGTACGTCTCTGAATATGGCTCTGCCGCTCTATGCTTCCATATTCTGTAGCCACCATTCTAGCTCGACTCTCCTATCTTCATCCAATGGAACCATCTGATGGTACTGGATATCTCCTTACAAGTGTCTGATCTTGAGCCTTTGTAGCGCCCCTGTAATGAAGGGGCCCGGGAAATATTGCCTGGATGGAAGAAGCTGAGTCCCACTATCCTGTCGAGATTCTGAAGCAAAATATGCGTCTTCAGAAGTACTGCCCTCAGTTCCTTTTTTATTGCTCTCATCTTCTGCTGGGGCAGCTCTAGCATGGCTTATCTGATGTCTATAGCATACCCAAGAACTCATTCTCCTTCTTCGGAACTAACTCTGACTTCTCCCTGTTCACTAGGAAACATAATAATGTCAGTAGAGAGCACACCCATTGAACCTGCGCCATTAGCACTGATCTGTCCTGCACCAGAATCAGAATGTCGATTGTAGACAATGATCCTGATCCCCCTGTCCCTGATGGCTTCCGCCACTGGCCACATAACTTTGGTAAATTCCCAGGGAGCTGATGCTAGCCCAAAGGGTAGGCAAGTGAACTGCCAGCTCTGACCCCTCCACAGGAATCTGAGGAACCTCTTGTACTAGGACCCCACTGGTATGGTGGCATCTTTCAAGTCTAGCCGCGCCAGCCATTCTGATTTGCGCACGATGTCTCTGAGGAGGTGTATGCCCTCCATCTTCAAGTGTCTGTAGACCAGATACCTGTTCAGCTCCTTCAGATCACTGGTTTTACGTTTCCTTTCCTGTGTACCAGGAACATATTGCTGTAAAACCCTATTCACTCCCCTGTGCATCGTTCTACCACCCCTTTTACCGCTAGGGTGCTTAATTCCCTGTCAAAGAGAACCTCCTCTTCCTTCATCATTTTGAGCCTCGCTGGGATCTGTTCCTGCTGAGGGGAATGCACAAATTCTAGCGTGAAGCCTGTGACTTTCTGCAAAACCCAAGCATCGCCTGATAGGTCCTGCCATTTGTTTATACATATCTGTGTCCTTCCTCCCTCCTTGGGGTAACCCTCACTCTGCACACTTACTGCTGTTGGAGGTCTGCTGTCTGTATCCACCACAACCTCTCCTCCCATGGGGCCTCTCCCTCTGAACGGGAAGGAGGTGTCTTGTTGCCGTTTTTCCCAGTACTGGGCTCTAGGGCCTTGGGGCATCCTTGTGTAGCAGAAGCGACCACTCGACCGACCGCTGTGTCGACCGGTCCCTGCAAAAACACGACCTGGGAATATTTTACGAATAGACATCTGTGCTTTCTCCCGTGCAGTGTAAGTTCCTACAAATTGGGACATCTCTTTAACGAAAGTTTCCCCAAATAGAAGTCCTTGCGCAGATTCGCCTGCCTCGTAGTTCGCTTGGTCTTCCAGTATGCTGTCTTTAAGTAGCAAACTGTGCCATCTTTCTGATGATAGCACACAGCTGGCTTTGGCAAGCAGGCATACAGCTCTCTGCACCCAACTAGCTACGGTGGTTGCATCCACGGGTTGGCCCGTATCCCTAGCCCTCTCCGCCTGGTCCATAATCTTTGCTAGGGTTCTGGCTATGTCGAGTACCTTGTCCTGGTAATTCTTTTAGGCTCGGTCCACCCCTCGTCTGACGTCTTTAGTTGCCTTCGTAACGAATGTGACCAATTTGGCATCCAGTTCTGGGGTGTCCATTACTTTGCTGGCCAATTCTGGCCTAAAGCACTCAGCCCTCATTCGGAAGCACACCTATTTTTCTAAGGGCTTTATAATATGCTGTGTAATATACTGGGCCACCCTCAGTGAGGGCAGCCATTCTGTGGATTTTGGGTGGTGTATGCTGTCAGGGTCAAACATATCACCCATGTTGTCCCCTAATTCTGTTGTGGCTCTGGGCAACATTGGTGTTTTGTTGGCATTATACTACTATTGTCTTGCTAGCTCTCATCATCCTCCCCATCCTCTGAGGGATTCTCACCATCATTGTCGTCCCCTGTGTTTTTCACCCCCCAGGGTAAGAGATCTGGCACTGCCGGTTTCCCAAGAAAAGCAGTTTTTAGCTTACTTAATGGGTCGGCTTCCTCCTGGGGTGGTTGTAGCCCCCCAACTTTGTGACCCAGGTGGTAAAAGATGGGGTGCTCTCTGGTTCCTTATCTTCCCGTTAGACACACCCTTTCCTTCAGGGTGTGATGCCGAGGAACCTTCACCTGGCCTGAGCGCTCTCTTTCTTTTCTTCGGAACCATGTTTTTTGTAGCAATGAGGGATTTGAGTGCTTGCAGGCGTTCCTGAATGGGCTGGGCTTCTCGTGATATGGCTATGGCCAGCGTGTCCCCCAGCACCCTCTTAAAACTCAGAGACAAGTCTTGATCTATCTCTTGCTCTTCCTTATTGTAATCAGGAGAAGAACTGTCAGGCTCCATGTGTGCCATTAGCTTGAAATTGGGCACTTGTAGTGAGTATCTTGTGCCTTTGTGCCAAGTCTATTCCTGAACGTTACAGGTTGTGAGGAGAGAGCAGGCACTCTTAATAAAACGCTCTGGACCGTAGCGTGTACAAACAAAACTTTGCTGAGTCTGATTCTTGTTTCAGGGATCTGCGCATGCACACGCGTTGGAAACGCTAGGTGCTTTCCTCATCCTGCGTGTTTTACATTGCTTAGGTGGCCAAGATCCCTGCTGGGATCGCGTGTGCCAATGGGCTCCAAGGGGAATGGAGGGTCCCTTTTTCTAACCCCTGACTGCCGATCAAAGCTCGTCCTCGGGGAGCGCAACGGTTACCAAATGCGAGCAGTGTCACTCGTGGTGCCGGGGTGGCCACCGGGTGTCACTTAAGAGACACAAGCTAACTGCACACAGTAAGTAGTTTCATGCCGCTGGCCGCAGCCCCACCACTCCCCTTAAACTATCCATGGCAGTGGAGGGTGCAGGAATGCCAGTTTTGGAAGCCATGACTCTGTACCTGTCTAGCTTGAAATAAGGGTTTGCTCAATCCTGTTTAATTGCTAGTGTACACACGCTGCACAATGACTCTTTAGTATTGTCTAAAGTCGTAGAAAAATTCAATTGGTATTACAAACATACAACAATGAAACTCTTTAGTATTGACTAAAGTCACAGAAAATCACAATTTGTATTAATAAAACACACTAATGTCAATACATTAGAGCTACAGTAAAATGTACTTATCTGCTTGGAAGAGCAGAAAAGAAAGAGGAGAAGGTATGGACAGGGCATTACATGTGCTGGGCCAGGATTGGTTGTTTGAAGAAGCACAAAACTACAGGAACACTAGAGACTTCTGGGTTTGGGTAGTCCCTGAAGATGTGATGGAAGTTTTGTTGATTTGGTTATTTACTGTTTAAAAAAGAAAAAAATGATTTAAAAGAAAGGCTGCAGCGAAGAGTGTCATTAAAGAATTAAGCATAATGCTCGCCTCCGGTCTTGACATAGAATAATGTGAAAATCGCCATTTTGCCGTTTTGCCCTAACAGAAATCTGAGTAGCATCTGAATATAAATGATAGAATAAATCATATTTGGAAACATGGCTAAAAGAGGATGAGTATACTATTAAATAACTTTGGGGCGTGAGGGAATCCCCGGGCTATTCCATTCTCAACTGTTGATGATGTGGAAAGAAAACGTCCCAATTTGACCTTTTTGGGGGTGGCCTTTTAAGTAAAATTTTAAATATGAGCACCTGGAGAGCATGAAAAATGGCAGCAGTGTGTGGTACAGGTACCAAATAACATAAAAAACATAACAATATTGGTTAAGTCGAAATAGAGGATGTGATGGTTAACAGTACAGCTATGTGAAATTGTGAAATTCCGTTCCGCTAGCCATAAAAGCAAACTCTGTAAGATTATGATCCATTTTGATCCAATCTGCTATTCTGCCTGCCCTGCATTTTGAAAAGAGTGGTACAAAGTTTCTAGTGCCGTCTCGTGAACTGGAACGAGCCACACAAAGTTTCCTGTGCCGCTGAGCAAACCTAGCACGGATTGAAAAGAGCAGCACAAAGTGAGTGAACCTAACATGAATTGAAAAGAGTGTCACAAATGTTCTCGTGCCGCCGCGCGATCCCAGTACGAATTGAACAAAAAGCTGTGCAAATTTCGCATGCCGCTGCGTGAACCTAGCACAGTTCAAAAAAACCTTTCAATGTTTCTCTTGCCACAATCTATCTATCTATTATGTTCTTATATAGTGCCAGTCACCCGTGGGCTTCAAGGCGCTCACAAAACAAATACAAAAAAAAAAAAGAGCAGATATCAAAAGGGAAAGTCTACATCAGGAGAGTGAAGAAGAGACCAAGCCCAGGTCGATAAAATGTGTTTAATTGTTACTTGAACTGGGTGATTGACTCACAGCCCTTAAGGGTAGACGGAAGCTGATTCCAGAGATCTGGTGCCCAAGCATGAAAGCCTGAGCCACCAATCCCCGGAATGGAACTCTAGAAATTCTGGCTGACAAGTAGTAAACTGCTAAGAACCAACATTGTGCCTTTAAATCTGATTCTTTGATTGACGGGCAAACAGTGTAATCTTCAGTAAGCCTCAGTGACATGAGTACGTCGGCCGAGGCCGGAGACAGACCGAACTGCTCCATTTTGGATCACTTGTAGGCGTTTTACATTAGCCTGGGACAGCCAAAAAGCAGGTTGTTACAGTAGCAATGCAAAACTAGTATGGATCTAAAATAAGCCAGCGCAAAGTTTTGCTTGTTAATGCGCTTAACTAGATGGTTTGTGGAAACCTGTCCAAAGTTGATTGTGCTGTTGCACGAAACTACCACCGATTGAAAAAGATCTGCACAAAGTTTCTCATGCCACAGCACAAAACTAGAACGGATCGAAAAAAGACCCACACAAAGTTTCTCATGTGGCAAACCTAGCAGGAATCAAAAAAAGACCAGCCTGAACTTTCTCGTGATGCTTTGCAAACCTATCATGAACCAGAAAATCATGGGAAATGTCTCATTTCGTTGCACAAAACTAACGTGGATATAAAAAAAAAAACGTTGCGAAGTGTCTGGTCGAGCTACAAGAAACTAACATGGGAACAAAACACCACACACTGTGCAAAACCGCATAAAATCAGGTGAAATTTCAGTTGCGGCAGAATCATAATGCTGATTTTGCGCAATAGGCAGAAGCAGATTCCAGTGCGAATTCTTCACTTTTTGCTTTGCAGCGAGAATTTGGCTCACACCTAGTATTGAAGGCCTCTGAGAGATTAAGCATCACAGCGGTTGGCAAAATGTCATCCCAAACCAACACCAAAGAAGCCTCTGTCCCATAATGAGACCAAAAACCAGACTGATAAGTATCTAAGATATCATTGGATTCAACCAACTGTTGCAGCTGGGATGTAATGACCCGCTCAAGTATTTTTGAGAGCAGGTGATTGGGGGGGTAACTATTGCATATAACAGAGTCAAGTGATGGTTTGTTTAAAAGCGGCATCATTATTGAATGTTATAGAGTCTTGGGGACTATACCTTCTGACAAGGACTGAATTACAAAATGTGTGATAAGAATAACAACAGCTTCTGAATGAATGGGTTTTCGCTGCCAGCGCAGAAAGAGTATCGTTAGCTTAACACAACGTTTTCAATCATGGCAGGATCTTATTTGTAGTAACAGGCTACAAATTAAAAGGCTATAGGGGCAGGGGAAGCAACTATGATTCTGGCGATGCTGAGTTGCTTTTTATTTTTTAAATATAGTGTTATATGTTAGTAATTATTCTAATGAAGAAGCTGTTTAAAGCGTGACGGTGCTGTTGAGAAACTTCAGGAGTCGGTTGCCCACCGAAAGGATTTAAAAATATTCTGACTCCTACCTCCATTGGCTCTCAAAAATACCGAAAGGATTTAAAAATATTCTGACAACTTGAAACAACTCTTCTGGGTTGTTATCGGCTTTTATTTACTTGCGTTAAGAGCGTCCTTCGCCAACAATAAAGGATCAGAACCCTTAAACGTTTTACAACATTTTCCATTCTTACGATACGCTACTTTTAAGGATTTTATATGAGAAGAGAACGATGGAAAATAATATTTCTTTGGGTGCCTATATTGAAGTGGAGCCACCGAGTCAGTTTGTTAAAAAAAAGTTGCAAGGAACCAAAGGACTCAGTGCAGGACACATTGAACTCAGATCTAGGATATTTTAACATTAATTCATTAAATTGTGGATTAAGGAGCTTATTTTTGTTTCAGCTCAAACTGGGGAAGGAAACTGAGTTAAAGGGCCTCTTTACGAGTTTGCCGGTACAGTAAAAACAGTACTGGTAAGTTTGCTGGTACCGTTGTTAGAATACCGGCAAACTACTAGTTCTGCTCGTGGGTGCCTTTGCAGCCACCAGGTCTGAACTGGTGGCCGTACCGGCACCCGCGAGCAGAACATGATGGTAGCACCGGTACCGTTATAAACGGTACCGGTGCTACCACCTTCCCCATTCCCATTGAGCCCCATGGGGCTCAAATGGGAATGGGGAAGAATTTTTTCTGGCGTCTAGAGAAGGGCAATTAACAGGTCCGGCAAGGTCGTAATGACCCGGTAATTGCCCTTTTCTGGCTGCCGGAAAAAAATGAATACCGGCGGCAGCCGTGCCTGTACTACAGGCACAGCTACCGCCAGCCTCGTAATGAGGCCCAAAGTCTCCTGGACAGATCATTATACTATGGGACTCATTACAACCCTGGCGGCAGCCTTTTCTGGCTACCGGAAAAAAATTAATACAGGCACGGCTGCTGCCAGAGTCATTTTTTTCCAGTGCCCTGGAATGGGCAATTACCGGTGTATTACAACCCCGGTGGACCCGGTAATTGCCCGTTCCAGGGCGCCGGAAAAAATTCTTCCCCATTCCTATTCGAGCCCCATAGGGCTCAATGGGAATGGGGATGCCTGTAGCAACATGTAGTTCATCACCGTGCCGGTGCTAGAGGCCTGCTGTGTTCGCAGGTGCCTTTCATTCCGCCAGGTCAGACCTCTTGGAATGAAAGGCACCTGCAAGCACAACTCGTAGTCTGCCGGTCCGGGAACTACGGTACCAGTATGCTTACCGGTACCGTAGTTCCCGGACCGGCAGACTCGTAATGACCCCCTCATTATGAGTTTGCTGGTCCGGAAACAACACTGCTGGTAATCTTACGAGGCAAATTATGAGGCTGCAGGCGGGTTGCCTTCCCGGCCACCAGGTCTGCCCAGACCTGCAGACTTTCACTGTAACACCTTCACTGTCAATGACTGTGCCAGTGTTACAGTGGTCCCCATTCCCATAGAATCCTATGTGACTCTATGGGAATGGGAAACAACATAGTTACCGGTGCCTGACTTACCAGCAGCCGGAGTTGTAATACCCTGGTGTTACCAGCAAGCCAGCCGCTGGTAACTGTTTACAGGTCCGGCTGCAGCCTGCCAGATTTACCGGCATGGCTACCACTGGACTCGTATGCAGGCTGATATGTGAATGTCTAGAGATCAATACATTAAAACAGTGGCCTTTCATATGTGATGGTTAAATAGTTCATATTTAAGGTCATGGTTATACAAAAGCCCTCTTAGTGTTTTGGCTTCATTATTTTCTGCACAGCCCATTCACACATTTATATGTCACAGAGAATCACAAAAAGATTCAAATGGAGGAGAACTCTTCCAAGCCACCCGAACAAACTTTCAAAGAGTTAGGTGGTCAATAACAGAGGAACATTTTCACTGTAAATGATGAATTAAGAACAAGACTAAAATGCAAAATATTTGAACTTATGGTCACATCAAAAGTAGATTTAAAAATACCTGCAACTCCTCGTCCCCATTTGAAAGCCTAGTTGGGCCATTGTATTGCATATTCTGTGGCGACAATAGGCTCTGCAATAGGCTCTGCAATAGGCTCTGCAATAGGCTCACAATCATTTGTCAACCAAGTTTCAGTTCTACGAGCCAAATCCCAAGAGTTTTCAATGATAAAATCAGAGGTGGGCACTGCATTGCAGGCTTCAGCTCTTCGTTAAATAAAGCGCATATAATATCATTACTAAAAGATGATTAAAGAACCAACTGTAGTGGAAGCAGAAGAGGTAACCACTGGGGTGGGAGAAAATGAGTCAGCAGGTATTTCAGGGAGGGCTGGAGATGAAGGAGTGCCTCCATTTAAATCCTGTAGTGTTATTTTATACCAAGAATATATTTCGAGCGTACCACAGTTATTTAAACTTAGTAGCTGACTTTTTTTTATATGACTATGTCATATGATATTGTAATTCAGTGTCAAATTAGCAAAACAATATAGGTAGCTATACCAAAAAAAAGACAAAGAGAAGAAAGAAAGGAAGGAAACTCACCCTAAACAGAAGTAACGGTTAAGATGAGGAAAAGAGTATGTGTGCAGACCGGCAACATGACGTGCCCACTGCCCAATTGCAACCGCAACAGGCCTAATAGGCTTTGCAGCACTTTTTGATGGCAACTCTCTCCAGAGTTACACATAAACAAATAAAAATGGTCTGACCCTTTCATGTGTTTATGTGTAACTAGTTAGCCCCCCTAGGCAGAATAGGGTCTCGACCAGGAGCCCTGATATACTTCAACTCTCTACAGAGTCCATATGTTTGGAATAGCAGACCATCATACTCAGGTAATTACTTCCAACAAGAGGGTGTTTTGGAAGGAATTAACATTTTGGCCTGTTTTGTGAAGTCTCCATGTGGAACTTGCATAACATTTAACTAACTGATTTCCCCAAAATGATAAATCTACTACTGAGTTAACCTGAAGGTCCAAATCATTTTGCTACCTACGAAGTCCCCAGTCCTGATGAAGGATGGGCCTACAATTTAAAGGGACCCATGAAACCGAAACTCAAGTAGCTTGAGTCGACGAACTCGAGATGAAATACATCCAATTTACAATTTTTATGAATTGCTACATTCTATCAATTTGTTTGATTCTTTCACACTTTATTTTCTATATGGATTGCATTTTCCTACGTATTGTCTCAAACTTTATGCATTGCAAATTTTTTTCCCTACAAATTCATTAGTTTGTTATTTATTTATGTATTTATTCATTTATTTATTGGTTTGTTCCTTAATTATTTATTTTACACATTTATTGTTTTGGTGTTTTCCTTTATCTTCTGCAATGTTTTGAAAATGTTGTGTTGGCAGCATACAATTGATTGTTGATCTTTCACCATTAGTTTTGTTCGACATGTGAGTCAAATATTTGTGTATGTAAAATGTGCAACTCCGTACCTGTTCTTTTATGCTGCATTCTTCTTTAATCTGTTTCCCCCTGTGAGGGAGCTCAGTTGCATAGTACTAATAGGCTTTATGTCAGTGTGTTGGAGAGCGTCAAGCACAGTGTGAGGCTGGGGTAAAAGGGGAATGTAGTCCCCATGCTACAGTGAGATCACAGGCAGAATGAAAATGCAGCTGATAGTGTATACCTAATGGGCAGGAAGACAAAGGACCTCATTACGAGGTAGGAGGTAGCCATGGTGCTATTAGCACCATGGCTACCCCCGTACCGCATTCCGGGTCCGGGTTCTCGAAATAGGACTTACTGGGTCATTCCAACCTTGGAGGACCCGGTAAATCCCCATTCCGAGAACCATCCCCCATTCCCATTCGATCCCCCATAGCGCTCAATGAGAATGGGGATGGAGCTAATAACGGGCCTGGTGATAGCGGCCCCGTTATTAGCTTCCTGGTCCCTTAGCGGCTCCCGCTAAGGGCGCCGGGTAAAACCAGGCACCCATAGCGGGACCCGCAAAGGGACCTCAGAATAGGGCGGTAAGTGTTTACTGGCACCAGTCTTCTTACCGGTGCCCGTTAACCCTTACCGCCCATCTCGTAATGAGGCCCAAAGTGTCTAAGTGAGAAGGTACATGACAGAGTGCAAGATTTCAATATGCAATTCAGAAACCAATTATTAACAGGTTGGCTGGCAAGCCACTCTGGGCACCCGCAAGGGCTTTTGCAGCTCCCCAGTGCAGATTCTGTGCCCTCTGGTAGGTTGTGACTGGAGGCAAAATGTGGGTACAATCCCCTGGTCTCCTTGGAGCCTGCGTGGCTGCACGGAAATGGTGAACAGCAACAGAGCATCAGCCTATGGAAAAGCAGACATTGGGCTGGGACTTTAAGATACAGCTTGCATTCATCCCACCAAGCTAGGTACAGCCGGAAGTCGAAGACTAAGCCCTTTCTGCGTATACTTTGCTGGATTGGCCATTTTAATTTTCTTGCCTTTTGACGATGACTGATTTAAGAGGCAAGCCTCTTTAGGAGAAAGTGGATGTGATTATCTCCTCTATAACCCCCTGCTGGTGCCTTGGAGCAGATTATACCCCCAGTTTGCCCTATCAATGCATCCTGCGCTTCACCTCTTGGTGTGCCCCAATGGCTTGCGGTGGGGGGGCTCCCTCACACACGTTGGATTCCTCCTTAGTTCGGTGGGCCCTGAGGGGTTTCTGTTGCCTTCCATGGTGTACCTTTCTGACCTGCTGCTGTCAGTGTAACTTTAATGCCCCTCACTTCCCTCCTTCCTGTCCAAGGGCTGGATCTGCTTGGCTTGCTGGTCTCAGTTGTCGTCTGCTGCTTTCTGTAGGCATTGGTTGGTCCCCACGGCTGCTCCACCTGGGTATTCTGGAATAACTACCCACAAAGTCTGGTACTCAGGCTTAGTATTGGGTAGAGTGGAGTCATGTTCCATTTGATTTTTGTTTCTTTTCCACAATTTTTACCTTTGTTGTAATTGTTGATCTGGTGTGTATCTGTTACGCTCACCTGGTCTCTGCGGAGGCATTGGGGCACGGTTGCAGCCCTCCCAGGGGTGAGGTCGCCCCGGTCCGACTTCGCCCTCTGCGCTTATGTGGTGATTGGTGGTAATAGGTGATGCTGCTCGGGTCTGCTCCTGCATGGAGAATAGGGGCATGAGTATGCCAGCTTGTGCGCCTGATCCCCTTCGAGACACCTTCTCCCAAACCGTGGTACCCATGGAATGCTCTGTCCCTGGAAAGCTCACCTGTTGATTCGTTTTGGCGACCACTCCGTCCTGCTGCTTCTGGCAGGGGCGCTTGTATGATCTGGACTGAGTTCCTTCACTGGTTCCTTGCACGTGGTAGTCCAGTCCTGCTGTGACTAAACCACTATACTTCAGGCTGTTTGCCTTTGTCTTTCCTTGCTCTGTTTTTGTTGTATTGTAAAGTTTGTTGTCTTGTATTGCTGTCCGTTCCACTTTTGAAGTTTGCTCTTTTGCTTTCTTCCCTTGCAGGTGATGTTGCCGGCCCGGCAGAAGCTGCGGAGCTCGAGGCGACAGCCGGAGGGAATGAGGAACGAAGCTGCAGCAATACAGTAGCTGGTAAATGTTAACTAGGGGGCGTGCGAGGTTCAAATGCAGCGCGTCCCTAGGACGGATGTTCTAACCTTGTCTTTCTTCTTCTTCACAGGGTCTGAGTTTGTGGATGCGGAGTGCGGTGCTGCGGCGTTGGGTTCAAGATCACTGGATGTCAGGAGATGAGTCTGCAGATGAAGCAATGAAGCACTGCTTTCCTGGAGGTGAGTTTGCAGGAGAAAGCCTGGTTTTCAAAGGTAAGTAAACTGGTCCAAGCAGCGGTGAGCGTCACATTGCATGCGGGTGCACAGTAACACGAAGCACCAGCCTTAAGTATGGAGCAGCTTATATAGCTGAGTTTCTAAAGCTACGCCCACCAGGTTCAGCCTGCCTGCCACACCCTGCCACACCCGATGAGTCAGCACATGAAGACCAGGCCTAGGGAGCTGCACCCGATGAGTCAGAACATGATGATGTTCTCTGAAATAAAGGCTTTCAGCTCCTGGAAAGTTCTTGTAAAATAAAAGCACTCCTACACTGAAATAAAGTAAAAGCACTCCTGCTCTGATATACAGTGCTCCTGCTCACATCTCTATATGAGCCTAGTGCCAAAGGCACCAGGACTGATTCCAGCCAGGGGCCCTGTGTTTATAGTTCCCAAAGGGACATAAGTGAGTCAAGTGACCCATTGCCCCCATCAATAGATGGTGTGGTTTTTGTGTTCTGGGGCCTGTGGCCATGGCAGTAGCTTTAGTTTATGTTTGTCCTCGATGATTTGCCATATTTCATTTTTCAGCAGCAGGAAAACCGTTTGGAGGGGAATCTTTTGTCGGGTGTACTCTTACAATAAACGGAAATGGAAAATGGAAAATATAAATTCATATGCCATTATATCTTGCAATAAAGCTAGCCATAACCTGTTGGTTTGGGGGAGGTGGGTTGACTGCTCAATTCAGGAAGCTGAACAAAATTGAAAATGCCAAAAAGTGTAAACCAGGCAAGAGTGCTTCCCCTGCTGTACACAATGTTTTGGAACAGCACCCTGCCGGCATCCGTAAAACGTGAACACATCGAATGTTCAGGAAAGGGCTGAAGACCCTCCCGTGTTGGGAGTTCCTCTTTCTTGCAGGCCTTGGACCTTAAAGCGTCTATTTCTTCTTGTTTCAGCCTGTCATTCTGTCAGACTGCCACAGCATTGAGTCGCTCGTGTGAACCTCGTATTTACTGCCTACGGTGCTATGCTTTTTCCTTGATAGGTTTTCACTATGCAAGTGCCAAACTCTTCTGTGCCAGCCGTGGCACTAAAAGAAATAAAACATAAAAATTAGGGGTGTACTGAAATCTGGCTTTGAGTAAGTATTCGGCTGAATTACGGCTGAAAATAAGATATTCGGCTTTAGTCGAATACTTAATTAATTATCACTCAAAGCCGTATAGTTTCCCCAACAAAATACATTAAGTAATGCTTTTACTAAGGGCTGGCATGTCATGTTTATCCTTTAGAAGGATCATTAAACAAATGCTGTTGTCTCTTTTTTGATTGAGTGCAGTGAGAGCAGAGGTGAGCACAAAGTCTCAGCGCTTCATGTGCTGGACAGACTTTAATCTGGTGGTTTGCTGGAGAGGGGCGAGCTGAAGCAAAACTCTTAATGTTTTGAATGTGCAATGAGATGTCTCTGAGCTCCCTTGTACTTTGCAGTTGAAAGGCATTGAGCTGGAACAATAGTTTACAAAGTTAAAATTGGAAAATGGTATTTTCGTAAGGAGCTTAATGATATCCTGATGACCAGTGTGCGTAATGTGAAAGTTACAGGTTCCAATCAAACCAATTTCCAATCCAAGTTATATAATTAAGTGTGTAAATATGAATTCTGCAGGAAGTTCCAAACCATGAGTAAAATAGGTCAGGGGGTAGTGTGCATGCAGCAAAGCACTGTATTCAGCCTGCAGGCCAAGGTTATAAAGCAAGTAAGATAGCTCAGTTGGAAGTCTGCCTGGGAAAGAGAAGTGCTTGTAATATTGAAACACAGGTTACAATTCTTGCCCTCCAACTTTCTCATGTTGTCACAATAAGTCCCTTTGAATTAGGTAAAAGTACCAGATGTTACTAAAGAACGTGACTATCTATTAGATTGAGAGTTTTACACAAACATATTTTTAATCAAAATACCCCAGTTTGTGGGAGCAGAAATATCCTTTCCATCATTAAAGAGTTAAAAAAGGTGCTATTTGTCTAATGAAGACGAGGAGGTAAAAGTTTCCAATTCAGGAACATTGAAGCAAATAATTAAATAAACATGCACATGCTAATTAAATATCTGAAAATCAGCACTGCCTCTTCCCTATAGGGTCAGCTGAGAACAATGGAGGACTCTGTTTTCCCTATATATTTTTGTCTCATGGCTTACCATGCCCCAAAATGCCACAAACACACCCCACCTGAAAAACTTGAAAAAATACTTTCTATTAATGAAGACATTTTTCAAAGGTCTAATTTCCTCTCCATACCACAGGTAGAACGCATATTTAGCATCGCAAAGGCTTGTATTCAGTGCAACTTCAGAAGTCAGCAGGGTGCTAATTGATGCAATCACTCTTTGGGTTCCAGTGCCTTATGGAGCCAGAAGGGTGAAGATGGGCAGGACCAAAGGAACATTTGAAAGTATGAGAAGACACATCCCAGTCTCCCCTCAGAGCGAGCCATACATGCATACTATACAATCAGGCTAGTCTTAGTTACTTAGGGTCTGGCCAACAAGTGACATCTACGAATGCACAAAAATACAAACTATGCTGTAATGGAACTGTTAATTTTCTGATAATGGACCTCATTATAAGTATGCCGGTCCGGAAACATGGTGCCCGTAAGCTCACCGGCACCCTTGTTTCCGGACCGGCAAACCACAAGTCTGGTTTCTGGGGCCTCTCTGCCCGACAGGTCTGACCCTGCCGGGTGCAGCAGTCATGGTAGGCAGACTTTTCATGGGAGCACCGGCACCGTCAGCAACGGTGCTGGTTGTCCCGTGTCCCCAGGACTCTATGGGAATGGGGATATACAAATAAACCAGTGCCTGACTTCCCGGCCGCCAGGCTCGGAATGAGCCAGTGGCACCAGGCGCTCTGGTGCCGGTAAATTATTCTGAGTCTGATGGCAACCCGTCGGTAGCACCGGCAGGGTTACCGCCGGATTCGAATGAGGCCCAATGTTTTGCTTTCAGGGTTTACACAAAAATCCTGTGCGGACAAAAAAAAAAGGTAAATGCAATGAAGAATGGGTGTGCATAGTGGGGCTGATTCATGGAATAATTGCACACGTCACTGTGACATCCCAAACGCGGTGCACGAAGAGCACGTGTAGCGCACACACCAAAAAGGGGGCGGAACACACGGAATGGGGAACAATGCATGAAAATGAGGGCGTAACTGGGGAAGTATTGCTGGGAAATATATGGAACGTCCACACACGCGCGAACAACACGTATTCATGGAATCGAAAAGGGGAAACCCACGCACACCAAAAGACACGCACAGGCATAAAAACGTCCGCCACACGAAGGCAGGCGGATGTGGCCCAGCGCAGTATAAAATTGCATGCAAACAACAAACACACATATACAGCGATGATGAATGTCCCATTTCTCGCAGCAGTGATCTTGGGACATCGCAGGAGGAGGAGAATAGCCAGGCCCCGCATATTTTTGCCGAGGACCAGCCTTTTTGGGATGCCCGATGATGAGGTCTATGGCAGGTATAGGTTTCCACCTCATGTCATCCTAGACCTGGTCACTGAGTGGGTGGATGACGTCAAATCACCCACCTTGTGCTCCCAAGCACTGAGCCCCGTGGAAAAGGTGCTCAATATACTGCATTTTTTGCCCACTGGGTCATTTCAGCGGACAACTGCCATAGTTGGGGGTGTCTCACAGCCCATGCAGTCACGGTGCCTACACCAGGTGTTGGCAATCATGACTGTGCATTCCTCAGTCCGCAGAATACCCACTGAAAGGCAGGCCGTGGTACAGGACTTGTACAGGGTGGCACACTTCCCCAAAGTGCTTGCTGCCATAGATTGCACCCATGTGGCCCTACGTCCACCTAGGGCCACTGGGAACATATACTGGGAACATATACTGCAACCGCAAGCACTGGCATTCCATCAACATACAGGTTGCATGTGATGCCCATGGAATCATCACCTCTGTCTATGCAAACTATCCTGGGTCTACCCATGACAGTTTCATATACAGAATGTCCGCCCTGAGCCGGGACCTGGAAGCTGGGAAGCATGGCAACACATGGCTCATAGGTGAGTACAAATGTCTGTGCACATGTATACATGTCACACACAGACAAATAAACAAACCCAACAAATGACAACCATCATCACCTCCCATTGGACAGTGCCCACCTCTGAGCACCCACATGATGACGCCAACACGGAACCCCACCACACCACCCCAGGTAAGATACAACGCAGCCCATATTGCAACCAGGGCCATAGTGGAGCGCACTTTCAGAGTGCTCAAGTCACGCTTCCGCTCCCTTGATCGCTCTGGCGGGCAGCTACTATATGTACCCCCAGTAGTGTGCAGGATCATTGTGACAGCATGTGTCCTGCACAATGTTGCAACACGGCGGGACGTACCGGTGGACATGGTGGTTCCCCCACATCCCCAACCGCATGCACAGGCACCGCTTATGGGAGGGGAAAGGGCACTTGGTGAGGCAGCCCGGACCCAGCTTGTGGCCAAATTCTTCACCTAAACTCCCACCACTGCGGAGTGCACACAGGCCTGGCACATACCAGGTGACAATCGTTGATGACAAAGGGACAGTCAACTGTCATAACCTTACCACCCTGAGAATGTTTCCATGGAAGTGCTACAATGTGTGCATCCCTAGCTACTTAAACATAACCAATCTGGTGTGACCAAAAGGAACACATTCAAGGTGCATATCCTGCCACCCTCCTGCAAAACAGGCCATGAAAATCAATGGTATGTCACCCAAACCCTCCCAACCCCCATTACCCTCGTTGGCCACACCATGACATGCAACAGCAAAAGAGCAAACCAAATGCACAACACATGACTAATTAGTTATGAATTGCCACATGATAAATGGAAACAGGCCTGAGACATTCACACCTGACATGGAATCAGATGAAATGACTGACCAACAACCTTCCACACATACAAAGTCATACACAAATGCATGCCACCAGCGGTACCATCAACAAAAGACAGAATGCTGTTGGCATGCACATTGGGCAATCCAAATCCTCAAATCCCAAAACCGTGTGCTGTGTGTGTCCCCTGCAACACACCGCTCAGCACACTGCACAGTGAGCGGCCATTGTGTTGGGGATACACCTTGAGCATCAAATAAAAAATGACAAGCAACTAAAATTACCCAGTGACGCATATACACGATCCGAAAATTGTAAGTGATCATGCGCTGCAGGTACACAGCATGGCAGAGAAGGCAATCTATGTGCACATGTGGGCATGGATGGGTGGTTGTATGTGTGGTGGTGCATTGTGTAAGTGTGTGTGTCAGTAAGGACATACACTCAATACATGCATGTGAACTGGAGTGACCCTCAGTGTCCTGTACACATCACATGTGAACATTGCCCATGTGGACACCCCAGTCTGTCAAACCACACCAATCCCCTGACACCTGAAAAGAAACCCCAACACAGGAACATCCATTGACCAGCAGAACACATCATGTACATAGTACCCCACATTGACAATGTCAGACAGTGACCAATCACTGTAGCCCAAGTGTACTGTCCGACAATGAAAGCCCCTCCCTCATTTCCTCATCACCTTGACCTTCAGAAGAACTGTCTCTGAGGTCCGTCGGCTTCTTCCTTCTAGTCTACCTGGCTTCAGGATCCCCCTCCCCTTGGTTTTCTTGTTCTTCCTTTCGTGTAAATAGGGTCTAGCTCCCTCAGAGGCCACCTTGACCGTTAAAAATACCAAATCGCATAGAACTCCAAGGAGCCAAACCCCCAAACCAGGGAAAAAGCCTGGAAGAGTCTCCAGTAGATGGCTTGAAGTTGTAGAATATGGCCAAGTACATGTCCAAGCTGAATGATAGAATAACTTCCAAGGTTGCACAGTTGTAGAATGGTTCAACAGGATGGGTAGGAACTTGAGTAGACAATAATCAATGAGGATGCCACAACTGATGGGTAGAGCTGAAACTTGAGTAGAAAATAACCAAGGAGGCTGGCACAACTTGATGGTTGAGCTGAAACCCAATCAATCCTTGATAGTGTGAACAGAGAAAGGCAGAGACAGCACAAGTCTGGAAAGGCAGAGTGAATGCGAGATTGCCGGAAACAGCTGACAGCAAGTTAAGAGCTAGAACAGTCGAATACCTTTGGTAAAAAGCCGAATTCAACATAAAGGTATGGATGTAATAGATGAAGGATAGGAGGAGCGAGAGAGAGAGAGCGAGAGAGAGAGAGAGATGCTGTGGTACAGAAGTGTACCGAGGCTAACTGAGGCAGCGTACGAGTACACGGAAATAACTGCCTGAGAGACAGGTGGACAGATCTGCAACAAGGAAAGTAGCAGGAAGAAAACAGGGACCAAAGGCACCAGAGTGTGAAAAACGAGTAAAAGCGATGTAGTCCAGTAGGAAACCTGTGCTGTCACACAGCAGCGAAGTCCAAGAGGGAAGACAGATACAACATGCTGTCCAAACAGAACGGAGCATAGAAGTAGTCTAGGCGGCCTTCTCAGGTGAGGACTGGACTGTGAGTTGTGGTTCTTGAGTCACATTCCTAATGCTTCCACCTTTGCCACAATTCCCAGGGGCTGAACCTAACACGTATCAACTTGACATTGTCACCATCTGCCCCCTCCCACCATCAGTGTTGCTTTGACAGCTAAAGGGTGCAGGCTACCGTCTACAGCATGAAGTGCATCAAGCACATATACAGGCAAGAAATGAAAAAAACATCACAATCAACTTCAACAAAAGCACAGTCCAAAAATGTACTCACCAAAATTGATTGCAGACTTGCCATGGAGAAAACATCCATAATCCCCGCTAGGGGTGTATACACAAGTAGTACAGCAGACTGGCCACAGATATGACGAAAGTCCAATGCCCCTGTGTAATTTGCTGTCACACTGAACCATCCTTGCAAGCCCATGGAAAGCGGAAGAAGGAGTGAATATGTGTCAGGACCCCAAGCTACAAACACATACACGAGACAAGCTTGTATGGGCCCAGCTGGAACACACAGTGGATGCGTTCAAAAGCCACAAAGCACCACACCGTCACATGAATGCACAATAGACAAACAATATTATTTAAAATAAAATGGCCACATACGACCCGGGGGTGAGGGGGCACACAGGAGGGGGGAGGTACAGGGTGCACCTCAACACCCACATGCGATGATGTTGAGATGAAAAAAACCTCCATGGCTCAAAGCCTGCACGGCCCGACCTGTGTGGAAGATAAATCATTGTCCTACTCACCCTCTGGATGGAAATCAGAAGGTGGATGTCCCACAGTTGCCTGACCACGCCTATCCGCAGCTTGCCCCTCAACGGCAGCAAGCATGCAGATCTGGTAAGCCTGGTCCTGTGTGGCAATGGCACGTAGGTCAGCATGCAGTACCTCACGTGATACACCTGCTTCCTCTTTCAAGGTAGCAGGTGTAACATGGAGTTCTGCCTGCGTGGCCTCACATGACATCTGGAGCACCTCCCGGCATGCACGTAGCTCAGCCGAGATGGTGTTCTCAAGCTGCTGCAACCTCGCTTCTGACCGCTACCTCTGGGTCATGTTGAGCACACCCAGAGTCGATCTGAGGGATTGGTGTTCTTCCCTCAGGGCCTCCTTGTGTGCCTCTGCCTGAGCAGCAAGTGCTTCACACAGAGACACCATTTCAGCCCAGCGGGCCCTGTTTGAGGCTGCCATGCCCAGCCTGGGTGAGAGGCACGTGGACTGCACTGCCTGCTGCTGGAGCTCCAACTGCATATCAGGGGGAGCATGGATTGGGCCACACGTTCCATGCCTTGAGCGATCTTATCAATAGCTGCCCCCTGTTGCTGTGAACTGGCATACATGGATTGCTCGAACTCAGTATTCCCCGGTGGCGCGCGCCCACCGCGTTGCCAGAGAGTACACCTGCGGGACCCAAGGAGCCATGGTCCTTGCTGGATTGGCACCACCGGTGGCATCCCTCCGTTGACATGTTGGCCCAGGCACATCAGCAACTGCTGTGGAGTGTGACTGTGCGGCCAGAACCACCACTGGCAGACGTTCCAACACTGTCTGGCCCCTCATTGCAGGTGTTTGCGGACAGAAGATCATCCACATCAGGATCACTCACCGGCGACGAATCATCATGATGCGCATCCAACTCAACATTGTGCTCAGAGTGTTCATCAGAGCTGGACTGATTTCCAGCCCTGGACACGATGGTCTGGAGCACAAATGGGTTCTCGTGGTCTACCACCCCACGTGCCGGGTTGCTGATGTAAAAGCAACCCTGTGTCCGGAATGTGCAATTAATGTTCCAAAAAACATGAATCAGTGTGTCAAATCACCACGCCCAGCTCCACCAGTATTGCAAAGTGGGCCTGGGCGCACTTGTAGTGCATAACAGTACACCTTCAGGATTGTGCCGGTTTAACATAAGGGGCGCAATGCTGAAATCTCAGCATTTACTTAAAATAATGACATGTTACTTATTGAACAAAAATGCTGCTGAGAACACATGTGTAAATAAACACTTTCACACACACCTAAGTAAGTAGCTGCAATGTTGCACAACACAACATTGAAGCTGCTTGCATATGTGTATGTGAAAGTGTTCAAGTACACCCGTGTTCATACACACCCGTATGCTGTATATGAACAGCATCCTATACAGCAAAGCAAGCAGCTTCAACGCTGCTTGCTTTGATGCATGTGAAAGTGTACACATGCACACATGCAGGCAGCTCCATGATAATTAAAACCCAATTTGCTGCCTATAATCAATCTGCTGGCTATACCAGCTAGTATATGCTGCAAATTGACCAATCAACTTTGCAAAACACCCACTAGAGTGTTCCAATACAGAGTACATGTGTTATAGGATACACCTGTTCTAGTGCGTTACATAACAGTGAAGGGATGAACATCGGAACATACATGCCAGGTCACTTTGACATTGCAGCAGTGAGTAGGCATGTAGAACGGTGTAACATGGATCAGAAGTAGGTGGGTGCAGTGCAGTACATGTGTATGTTACCAACAATCTACATCAACATATACGTTTTGATGTCAATCACTTAACATGACGGCAGTGTAAGGGAAAGTTTAGCCTTCATGTGCAATGTACATGCACTGGGTTGCATGGCTACAGTTAAGCCCCTCTCCTTATTGAAAATGCAGGGTGGCATTGCATGGCAATGAAAGGTTGACCAGAGAACTGTGTATTGGCAGCGTTGGCTCGCCTCATTTGCATCATCTCAGTCAACTGACACCACAGCAGATGAGAATGGGACAGTAAGCAGGACACATGATGAACCGTCAGTAGTACACCCATTCATGCAGAAGGCACTACACCAGTTGAACAGAGTCAGGGGGCCTGCTACAGGAGGAGCCCTATGCCCCACACAGGCAATGGGCCTCATTACACGGTAGGCGGTACCCCCTTACTGCATTCTGGGTCCGTGTTCCCAGAATAGGGACTTACCGGGTCATTCCGACCTTGGAGGACCCGGTAAGTCCCCATTCCGGGAACCATTCCCCATTCCCATTTGAGCCCCCATAGTGCTCATTGGGAATGGGGAAGGAGCTAATAATGGTACCATTATTAGCTCTGAAGTCCCTTAGCGGGTCCCTTCCATAACGCCTGGTAAAACCAGGCATTAGGGGGACCCGCTAAGGGACCTCGTAGTAGGGCGGTAAGGGATTACTGGCAACGCTGCCGTTACCAGTGCCGGTAATCCCTTACTGCCTACCGTGTAATGAGGCCCAATGACACCCTAAACATGTGCGTGATGCAGGACGGAGCCAGAGTGAGCATGGAATGGATGACCAAATGCCATGATACGTATGGAAACCCGGACACGTACGACAATGATCATCCTGCCAAGGATACATAGATGTGTGCATGGAATGCACATGGAGCATGAATGGGCACTCATGTCCCCAGGAGCATCTGCCATCTGCACAGTCTGAGTGAGACACCCTGCATCAAGGACAAAGGAGGTACCCCACAGTATGTGTCTGTCAGGTTCGTAGGGGGAAGTGTGCATGTACACAGGAGCATGGAACAGGCCATTGCAGTAGTCCAACATGTTACCCACCAGTGCCATGGTGAAATTGAGGCGCAGGGGGGTGGAGGGGTAAGGAAGCATGCCTGCGTGGATTACCCGCATGCAGGCTGAACAAACATGCACATCAGTCATGCGATGACATAGTCCGAGTGCTGAGTTGAAAGACACCACAGGCTACATGCAGACAGGTCAGTGAGCTGGAACATGGACCGGAGGGGCAGCCAGGTGACTAGCATGTGAGAAGGGTGCATGTGTGGTGATGAGGACAGTCCCCGGCTGCTTCACATGTGCAGCATGCATCACAACAGGCACGCATTAGTGAAGAATTGCATGACTCGCACATGAGAACCATGTACACATAGCATGTAGTGGCAGTCAAGCACATCACATCACACAAGCTAACAACACATGGGCTGGACAAACACGCAACAAAACTCACCGGATGGGGCATCATAATCCTGCATCTCTCCCACTCCTTTGATCAATTGTGCTGGGATGAACTCCGCAGTGATCTCCTCATGCGGAGTGAGTTCTTCCTCATCAGGTAGTGGCCCACGGACAGCCACCTGAGTCATGGCATAATTGGAGGCACGCTTTTGCTTAGCACAGCGTCAGAGGTCATCGCAACGCTTTTTGCAGTCCTGAGCTGTGCGCACCTCATATCCAAATGCATTAACACCATCCGCAACATGCTTCTAGTGTTCCCAACGCTGGGCAGGCGTAGTATGGCAATTTGGGCCCACTAGCATATTGCGTTCATGTTCCAACACGTAGCCCACAAGGAAGTCCAGTTCCTGCTTTTTGAAAGGCTTCTTCCTCAACATGCCGGATGCCAGAGCTGTGTCTGGGGTCCCAGTCTCTTGCGCAGGAGCAACCTTCTTCCTCTTGGCCAGTGGTACGGACCCTGACTGGCAAATGCCACCCTGATCAGTAGGGGCAGTGGTGCTGGTGGACTGGACCAAGGGAGTGGCAGGTGGAACTGGGGTGGAAGCCCTGACTTGCGTCAGTGGCTATTGGCTGCTCTTGACAGGACCCAGCACAGCAACAGCCGCTGTGCCAAGGTCTGTGACCAACACAGTCCTGGCTGGCAGACTCACAGCCGGTGTGGTTTTGGCTGCATCTGCCCATGCAGTTGCCAACAACCGGCTGCTTGGGGCAGCAGATGTCAACACTGCCCCAGGGACATGTGCCACGGTCAGAGCATCCCTGCGCACACATTGCTTGTGCCTCCTGACCACCTGGAATTCAGCCTGGGAGTCTTCAGCTGCCAACACATCATGCGCTACTGACCCTGAGCCTGGGTGGTGGTTGCCACAGCTGCACCTGCAGCTACAACTACCGTTGGGCCTGTGAGAGTAGATGAAACTGACTGCGGGTCACATGGGCACCAGTGTCAGATGCAAGAGCTGCATCTCCCGGAGCTGCACGGGGTGGTGGCATGACTGCACCAACACATGGCAGAACATCCTGCCGAAGTGGCACACCCCTGCCTCTTCTCCCTCTGCAGCCACCCTGGCTACCCTGGACTCCCTCTACTCCCTGGTAACCCTGCCACGTACCTGACCACACCCACCACATGGAGGATGCCCAAATGAGGCGCCCCTCACCTTTTGTGGCCTCCCAACCATGGCACTGATGTACTAGTGCCAATGGGAGGTGTACACAACAATTGTCCTGGCAATTGGGGTGAAGGGGCTGGGGTACGTGATGTAAACAGCACCCCTGTGCTCCTGCAAGGCTGTATGTGACCCCTGAGAGACAATGACGGGTCACACAACGCTCAGGCACCCCAAATCTGCAATAAAACCATGCATGCAAACCCTGTTAGCCCACGTGTGTGGAAATAACCTCCTGTAGAATGCGGTGGCACCCAGGGACAAATAAAATGTGTATGTGTGGGACACACAGGCTACTATGACCTTGAAAACGGGTACGCGATATACAGGGGGACCCACAGTGGGAAAAATAACGTGCGCAGCTAACCATCTGACTAGCGTGCGAAAGAAAAACACGCGTACGCAAGACCTCTGCTAAAAGAAGAGGTACGTCCTAGATCTGCTGTGAAGTGATGACGTGTGAAACAACAAGAAGTAGCAACACATGCGTCTGCCTCCATGAAAAGCACAGACAGCGAACTGCTGGGCCGCACTCACCTTTAACCCGTGTCGAGGGAAACGCCTGCGTGCGTCACGTCACTTACGCGCTTAGGGCCTTTCCTTGAATTACACACATTCACACGCAGATGTGCTGTTTTTGCACGTGTGGATTCATTCTGCACCCGTGCTGAGGGAAACGCCCACGCGCATCACGTCACTTACATGCTTCCGCGCTAAGGCCCTGTCCTCGAATTACACGCTGACATGCTGTTTTTTCACGTGCTAAATCACTCTGAATTGAGCTGGTCACGTGGCAACACACGGAAGACCACGCTCCTGCCCAGAAGGCCATTTTCCTGCCTCCCAGAGCCCCAAGCAGCCTCCCACGAGCCATCTGCTGTTGCCTGCCTGCTGCCCACGTGCCCTCCTATTTGGTGCCTCCACATCAGCCATCTGCAGGGGTCCAGTTGCTGCGACCACCTCTGCTGGAACAGAAGACTCCTGACTGCTGTTCCATCGCTCCCCAGCCCAGCCCCAGAACCCAGTTGCCCGCCCACACCTGCCTTGGGGGTTGCCATGTTAGCCCAAACACCATCTGAGACCACTGGCAACCCCCAGCCAGAGAGGCAGAGGGCTGTCAGCTTCTCAGCCACAGAGGTTGGCATCCTGGTGGAGCAAGTCCTGGGGGCATTATGATGCCCTCTTCAGTTGACCATGCACCGACAAGGATAGATGGAAGAGAACCTGGTCGGACATCGTAGTTGCCATCAACGCGGAGGGGGTGGCAACCCGCAACTTGAAACACATCCAGAAGCACTAGGAGGACTTCAGATCCAGGACCCTCATGAAGGCCTGGCGCCTCTTCAGTACAGTGGATGCAGGGGGCACCATGTCTAACTTACCATCGACCAGATGAGGTTCCTGGAATGCATCAATCCAGTGCTTCACCACCAGGTCCTAGAGAGGCAGACCCATCTGGAGTCGAGCGGTGAGTGTCTGGGCTATCCCATTCCACACAGGGCATGTTGAGGTGTGGCATGAGTGTGTAGCTTGGACATATGTCTGACATGGCCCATGTATGGATATGTGTGTGCAGGGGCATGCCCGTGCTGCATGTGAGTCCAGTCACGTGTGAAGCACATCAATGGTGTATGTGTTCCAATGCATGATGCCCAACTGCATGTGGATTTGCACACATGTTTGCATTTCTTTGAATGTACTATGCCATGGTTGGGGTGTGACACATGGATGCTGGTCCCACCTTCATGTACGTGCACCGTGTACATGTGTGTGTGGGTGTTTGGCATGTGTGTGACTGTGAGATGCCATGGAGGCATGTGACCCGGACATGTGGGTACCTGATTGGCAGATGTGACTTATTTGCTGATGATTGCACTGTGACAGGTGGTGGAGATGTACAGATACATGTCTGTCTGGTTGCGTGTGTGCTGTGATCGGCACTCCCCATGTTGCTTGTGACGTCATGCCAACATTTGGTTGTTCATGCAGTTACATGTGTATGGATGCTGATGTCTGTTGCACGATACCAGTTTATTTGTGCGTGTGTGTGGGTTCAAATGATATGAGTTTTGGGGAGTGTGATGCTATCTGTGATGTCTGACACTGCCACTCATGTGCAACTGTCATGTGTGTATCAGACCATTGTACAGTTCCCTGATGCCTGTGTTCTATCTCTCTCTGTCTGCAGTGTCGACTGATGAAGAGGGCAGAGACGGTGCTGTGGAGCACAGCGGCAGGGATGCCACCGCCAGCCGAAGACACAAGGCCCAGCTCCCCTCCCAGGTAATCATATCTTCCGGGAGTGAGGAGTCTGGTGCTGCATCCATGGCCACAGCTGCCGAGGGAAGGTCCAAGAGGCGGAAGTTGGAGGTGGACTCCTCAGCAGCAGAAGGGGCAGCTGAGCCCCCACAGGGGCCTATGGAGGAAGACGGCACGGAGTCATCCAGGTTGGTGGGGGGGTTTGTTGAGGAGGAGGCCGTAGCAGCCCCACGCACGGGGCCTGGAAGGGGGAATTGCATCCGGTCCCCGATCATGTGACTGCATCATCTGGCAGCAGCAGAGATGCCTTCGTCCAGACCCGTTTTCAGGGAGGGAATGCACAAACAACAACTGGCCTTCTTCTCCCTGTGGACGTGGCAATCCGTGCCCGGATTGAGCATGTCCTAGCTGGGTTGGTGTGCGTGCACGTGGTATTCAGGATGACGTGCAGGGTTCTCATCCGGACAATGCACGTCATTTTGAATACCTGTTTGGGCATGTCGACCTACTAGAACAGGTCATTGGCCCTGGGTTCCTCTGTGTGTTGGAGGGTCTTGCGACCCCCTCATCAACTGAACCCCCTATGCGTCAGTCGTCCTCCGTGCCGTCTTCCTTCCCAAGTATCACCTGGGCCCCCTGTGGAGCTGCCCCTGAGCCAGCAGCCAGGCTGGTAGAGAGCACATCCCTGCCACAGTCGGGAGTCGATCCTGAGACTGGTCCCCAGCAAAATGGGGTCCCGTGGCCACCCCACCAACTGGACCCCAGCAAATGGAGGACGTGCAGGCATCAACAAACAGGGCACGTGCACGACGGCGCCAGGGGATTCCATCAGCCCGGATGCCGTCATGGTGGCAGAGGCAGTTGCATTGGAGGCAGCAGCAGGCTCAGCGTGGGAGGCATCATAACTCTGGGCCATCAACATCCCGGGGGCAGGCATTGGCCGAGGGGCAGGAGGACCCAGGACTGGGAGTGTCTTCCATGTGTTAGCGGTTGGGCCAGCAGATAGATGCAGACCGGCGGAGCAGAGGTGGGCCGAGAGGGCACGGCTCAAGGTGGCTATGGCAGAGAACTCCATGAACCGGGCTTTGATGCGGGCTGAGTGCCTCGAGGAAACTCCTGGAAGTTTGTGGATACCATGGCTGCATCTCTGCGAGACCTCGAGGCCAAGGAACAGGCCTGCCTCCGGATGATCAACATGGAGTTCGATGATACCCTGGCCCGGAACATCACCAAGTGAGCCGTGGGACTGGCCCGTCGCCTTTGTACATAGTTCTTTAGACATAGGTTTCCTTTTACTTTTTTTATTATTTGGAGTGCCTGGACTTTGCTCCATCTTTTTGTACATAGTTATGCTTTTTATTGGTTTTTGTATAGGTTTTCTTTCTTCTGGGGATCATGAACACTTGTGACTTTCTTTGTCAATAGTTGCAGACATGTACATACTTTCTTTATTTTTTTTGACCCATGGAGTAATGTTTTTTTTTTTTACCTTTGGATTTCGTTTCTTGGACATTGGCGATGGACCACTTTTCATTTGGCTTTTCATGGATCTCACTTTTTTCTTGGATTTGATTTTTTTTTTTCATGTGTGCTTTTGATTTTGAGTTTACATGTTACATTTAATACATTTATTGGATCGATATTATTTGTGTGGTCTTCTCTCATTGGTTTCGTGCATGTCTCTATGAGCATTGGCTCAGTCATGTGTTGCCACTGTGTGGCTCTGTAGGACATTTATTCATGGGAATGCTGGTTCTTTTAGACTCTCATGGCGTGGCGAATTTACTAGGGAGTGGGTGTAGTGGATGGTTGTGTGTTTTTACTGGGGTTTCGGGGGTGGGATTTGGGTTGGCATTAGGGCCATGGGTCTGTATTGTTATGACGTGGTGTTTGGAGGGACATGAGTCGGGGCCTGCTGGCAGGTTCCCGTCAATGGGAGTGGGGTGGAGGGGACATGAGTCGGGTCCTGCTGGCAGGTTGCTGTCAATGGGGGTGGGGTGGGGGGACAGGTGTCACGGCCTGCTGGCAGGTTGCCGTCAATGGGGGTAGGGTGGGGAGACATGTGTTGCGGCCTGCTGGCAGATTGCCGTCAATGGGGGTGGGGTGGGGGAGACATGAGTTGGGGCCTGCTCGCAGGTTGCTGTCAATGGCGGTGGGGGGACATGTGTCGGGGCCTGCTGGCAGGTTGCCATCAATGGGGGTGGGGTGGGGGAAACATGAGTCAGAGCCTGCTGGCAGGTTGCCATCAATGGGGGTGGGGTGGGGGGGGCATGGGTCGGGGCCTGCTGGCAGGTGCCCATCACTGGTGGGGGGACATGAGTCGGGGACTGCTGGTAGGTGCCCATCACTGGTGGGGGGACATGTGTTGGGGCTCACAAGTGCATAGTGTCATGTAGGCTGCCTGCAGAGCATGGTCAGGGGTTGCAGGGGTTCTCCCTGTGGTGTGGGCAGCCTGCGGGTCATGGTCAGGGTAGATGGGCTGCCTGTGGGGTATGACCTGGGATGATGGGCTGGCTGCGAGGCATGTCCAGGGATGTAGGGTGGTCCCCTGTGGTGTGGGCTGCCTGTGGGGTATGGGGAGAGGGAAGAGCACACTCGGGAGGACCCGCACTTCCAATTTGTGTGTAAAGCACACTCGCGTACCCCGGAATACACGTACCCCGCTCCCACCAGTGAAATCGCGTGTAAAGCACACTCGCGTATCCTGGAATACACGTACCCCGCTCGCACCAGCGAAATCGCGTGTAAAGCTCACTTGTGTGCCCCAGATTTGTGCACCAGTGTGGTGAGGAGCCACTTGCACCCCCTGCAGGCAGCCCACACCACAGAGGTCCACCCTATACCCCTGACCATGCCCTGCAGGCAGCCCACACCACAGAAGGGACCCCTGGAACCCCTGCCCATGCCCTGCAGGCAGCCCATCACCCCTGGGCACCCCCCACAGGCAGCCCATCCACCATGACCATGCCCTGAAGGCAGCCACACCACAGGGTGGACCCCTGCAACCCCTGACCATGCCCCGCAGGCAGCCCATTACCCCTGGGCATGCCCCGCAGGCAGCCCATCCACCCTGACCATGCCCCGCACGGCAGCCCACACCACAGGGGGGACCCCTGTAACCCATGACCGTGCCTCCCAGGCAGCCCATCACCCCTGGGCATGCCCCGCAGGCAGCCCATCCACCCTGACCATGCCCCACAGGCAGCTCACAACACAGGGGGGACTTTTTTCCACACTATTTGCCTGGCGCAGGCGGGTATGCGTATTGCAGGGGGTGCCCAAGGAGGTTTTCACGTGATTGGGCTGGCGCGAGCGGGGTACGCATATTCCGAGGGGTGCATGAGAAGTTTTACATGCGATTGGGCTGGCACGACCGGGGTGCGTGTATTCCGAGGGGTGCGTGAGGAGTTTTACACGCGATTGGACTGGCGCGAGCGGGGCATGCGTATTCCGAGTGGTTCGTGAGAAATTTTACACACGATTGGGCTGGCGCGAGCCGGGTTTCGTGCATTCCGAGGGGTGTGCGTGGAGTTTTACACCCGATTGGGCAGGCACGAGCGGGGTATGCATATTTCGGGGGGGTGCGCGAGGAGTTTACACGCGATTGGGCTGCCGCAAGCAGGATGAGTGGCGTTTTTGACAAAATTTTGTTGTTGGGGGGCTGTCTGCTAGTCCACTGGCCTTTGCGCCATGTAGGGGATTTGTGCGGCTGTTTTTGGCGCAAGGGGTGGGGTTGGGGGTGTAACTGGCGCTGCTGCAGGGTCACTGCGCCACCCTGCGCCACGGCTGGATATGGATGTGGAAACCCATGAATATGCGGTGCGTGAAAATGGGTTTTGGCGCACGTGGCTGCTGCAAGCTGGCGCGCTCCCTCTGTGCGCCAGCCGCGTGTGCCACTTCTGCGCTTCATTCCATGAATTACCCCCAGTGTGTTTTTAATTTACCAAGTGTTTTTCTTTTCTACATAACTTTATTTGTTAAAAAGGCAACTATTCGGCTCCAGCCGAAAACTGGTCCAACTATTCAGTATTTGGCAGACTACTTAAATCTACTATTCGATACACCCCCTAATACAAATTAAAGGTTTACGTTTTCAAAACCTAAATGCATGCCAGGCAGTGTGTGGTGGATGCCCGACCATCCTATCGAGTGTTATGATGTGTGCACTTAATATGTTTCCAAAAGATGTAGGTTTCAGTAAAGCATTAAATCTCCTGAGTAATAAGGGAGTCGTGGGTTGTCTGCACGGTAGCGTCTGAGGGTTTGAGGGACTGACGCATGACTCAGAGCTAGGATCCGAACCTGCAGCGTTGGAGGCCACGCTGGGTGCTCAACTCCTCAAACTGGCCCACATTGGCCAAAAAAGTGTCCCATTTTTACTGGCCTACACGAGCATTTTGCATTTTTGGTACGGTCATCACCCTATGCCCTATAGGCCAGTCCAAGCCTGCATGCTCATCCATAATGGGCGAGGGGGCGTCCACCTACTGGCCACCTCACCCATTAAGGAGGAGCCGAGGAGCCAGCCCAGTGAAACACTGAGCACTCCCTCAGCTGCTTTTTCCAGCTGAGGGAGTGCTCCTGGGCTGGCTGAACTGTCAAAGGGAAACTCTGTTTGCCTTTGACAGTTAATTTCCCCAGCGGCACATGATCACTGAGGCATGCAACGGTGGGGGTGTTTTGCTTCTCCAGCCTTACATAGCTCATTGGAAATGCTGGCTGGGGCACTGCATGTATGTATGTGCGAGGGGGTGCTCCTGCGCCTCCTCGCACATACGGGCAGAGCAACCTGGAGCGGGGCATTTTAGCAACCACGCGAGGTACGTTTATGGCGATTTATTTTTTATTTAAATGTGTATGCATGTGTGTATGCTTGTGTTATGGGACTGTGGGGGGAGCAGGTTGGGCGGCAGCACTGGGATAGTGATGGGAGTAGGGTGGGGAAAGCCCAGGGTCTGTACTGGTAGTAAGGTGCGGTGACGGCATGCAAAGGTTCATAGTGATTTCTACATACTGTCCATCTGGCACTTTTGGGGGAGCCCGGCCTGCCCAAACTTTTCTCAGGGGGGGCCCACACCAAATAAGTTTGAAGACCACTGCTCTATAACGAACAACGCACTCATTTTTTTTTCATTTCGTTTTGGGTTTTCTTTGGTATGTGTGTTTCATTCAGCGTCTTGACTATTTTTGAAGTTGTGTGTAGAAAAAAAGAAAATAAAGCCTCGCTGAATCCCACTGTGTAAAAAACAAAACATGCTTGTATGTTCTAGTTGTTTCCTTTCTGTGGAGTTCCTCCGCTTACCACAGCCACCAATGTTCCTGTTGGCTCAAGGGAGGCATGCCGCCTAAATCTATTACGCACTGTCAATCACAGCAAGAGCCTGACCCCTCGACAGCAGGCGGTAGTATACAACAGTCCCCTTTTCCTTCTTTTTGCTTCTTACTTTGCTCTTTTGCATTCGTCAAATCCCCTGATTTATGGGTGGCCTAGGCAAGTAGCGGGAGCTCTCACCTGTAAAAATACTTCACGCTGAACTGTTTATTGAGCTAAGTAGGCGTCATGCCGGCTGAGGGCTTTCACAAGGAAATGTATCTGCCTGACCTTCCATCATCTGGGCCGAGGCAGGCTGAAAAGAACGCCTTTGGAGTTTACTATTAAAATCACGAAGAAATGCGGCTCGCGAGAAGAGTTTCAAGTTACAGTGCACGAATATTAATTGTTCTTTGTTATACCAAAAAAACATGACGCATAGGAAGAAGACATTCTAGAAAAACAGCTAAACATGATATCGCCGTTTGCAGAGCGAATGTACGCTGGATATAAACCACTGGCCTAAAGGGTGGCTCACAACACACTGGCGTGGAGGATGACTCACAACACCTCTGGTCTGAAGGATGTCTCCAAGCCTTCCAATGTTACAACCAATTAGAAGGCTTGAGTGCCACCTGTTATCCTAAAATAGACGTAGGAACTATTAAAAACAGCAATAATAGAGGGGGCAAAGAGGCGTCCATTGGTAAAAGTAGGTGGGCGTCTATCATGGGTGTGGAAACGTCCGACATCACAAATAATGAAACACACACCTGCAAGTTTGTGTACACACAGACACACATCTGTATGCAAAATAATGCATAGCCAGATTCGTGTTCCCGGCAAGCTGCGCTTGCAAGCTATACCATGTCGATGCCAGTCGGTGCTGGAAATTATTAACAGGGGGTAATCGAAGGCAGGGTGAGGGCGGGCGCGGTGTGGCAGGAGTGGGGGAGGACGAACGTGAACGTTTTTCTAAGCCCTAACCCCCCAAAAAATAAAGCATTTCTATTTCAGGAGATTAATTAACACCTGGAAAATAACCCAAGTGAGGAGTGTTTCCTATGATGTTGCAAGCAAAGATTACCTTTTAAACCTGCTCAGCTTCCTTAAATATTTTCTACAGAGGGCAACCCTAGCAAGCATAAACAAATGCATCCTAACCAGCCATTCAAGTGGTCTAGTAGTGTTTAATAATGGCTACTCCCATTAGAAAACGCTTTGTTAATCAGGCCCTAAGTCTCTTGACTGTGGGTTCGAATCCCGACTTCTGACAACAACACCACCACATTAAATATAATAAAAGCAATGACATCTGTCAAGGGCATTCCCGGATCCAAGATCCTGGGGTCATATTTTGCCAGATCTCGGGAATATCTGCCCCAGGGACCCGCGCTGCTGCCAGTGCATTTCATAACCCAGCCTAATTCGGCTTCAGACGTGCAAGTATAGTAGAGAGTCTTGCACATATGTTTGGAATCAGAGAAACTGCCCGGGATACATGATTTGCATAAGGCTATGTCTCATCACAGCAGCCCCCCTCAAAGAGACACCGATTCAGGACTATTATGCTATTCTGAGCCTTTTCTTGGGGAGTATTACTGATGCTAAAATGTAGGCCCCATTCCTTATAAAATGTAGATCCCTGTACCATTTGGTAATAACGTGATTCTGAGGGTCACATGTGGTAATAATATAACACCTATTATTACTGAACTTTAGAATAAAGCGGAATGGCATCATGGAACACGTCATAACAAATTTGGCAGAGTAACTGCGTAATATTCTGTGTTGAAAAATGACTGAAAGAGGCAGGAGTGGGTGCTGGACAGATCACATGAAAAATGTTTCTTTTTCACTGCACAGTGGATCACGCTGCATACTGTATAGTCCAGTCGTCTTCAAACTTCTTTGGCCTGGGCCACCACTGAGCAAAATGTGGGCAGGCCGCGCCCCCCCAAAAATGCCAAATGGACAATATATAGAAATGGCTATGAACTATTCCGCGCTGTCACTGCACCCTAGTTCCTGGGCTCCTCCACCTGCTCCCATCACAGTCGCTGGGCTCCTCATCCCACTCCTACACAGTCCTCACCCATTATAGACCCCAGGCTCTCCCCACCCTGCTCCCACCACTATTCCAGTGCTCCCAGCCATCCTGCTCCCACCACAGTCCCTGGGCTCCCCCACCCCATTCCCAGCACAGTCCGAGGGCCAGTCGGAGCTGGTGAATTTTTTTAATGGAGGGGCATAAATAATTCCCACAAAAATGGCATAGCAACCGAGTGCAGCGAGGGAGCCCAAACTAATCAAGGGAGCTCTGGGGGTACAACCCTCCTTCCCCCCTCTACCCCACTCGCCAAAATCAGCTCAATAGACCAAAACAAACACACACACACACTCACTCACACAGCAATCACTCTTCTATCATTCATGCAAGCACCCATCACCATACACTCACTCATAAAACAAACATACAAGCATCCATACACATATTTAAATAAAAAATGAACATAAACGTACCTTCTGCAGGGGCCAGTGCATGGGTGCTGAAATGCCCCGCTTCAGGTTGCTCTGTCCGTATGTGCGAAGAGGCGCAGGAGCTCCCCCTCGCACATACAGACATGCAGTGCCCCAGCCAGCATGTCCAATGAGCTATGCAAGGCTGGCGAAGCAAAATGCCCCCAGCCTTGCAATCTCGTGCCCCCCCCCGGGATGCGGCCGCACCCCCCCCGGGTGGGCGCGCCCCGCATTTTGAAGTCCTCTGCTGTACTCTGAGCAGATAGCTCAGGGAGTCGAATGCTGACCTCTGGCATATGCAAGATCAAAACTCAGCCTGGCCAACTCGGCCCTTCATCCTTACAAGGCCGAAAAACTGAATACCATTAAATTCATCAATAATAACACCTATTTTTACAGCTCTTAGAAGCTTGAGGAATCTTGTATGAAGCGCAACATAGAAAATCATTCTCGCGGCATACAAGAATACCTCGGCCAGAGAACACTAAAGCGTGCAATATTTTTGTATGCTCAAAATGATACGTCACAGATACATATAAGAATGAATTAAGATGTGGATAAGAAGTGCTGGGTCAGCGCATCCAGTGTTCCTGTCCCATATGCACAGAAACCCTACTCACTGCCTTCACCCTGACAGTAACCACTGCAAGGAAGCCAAAACACGCATGAAATGTAATGATATATGTTATTTATAACGCACATAATACCAAGAGGTTTCTAAGCGCAGACCCGCGGATCGAACTTGTGTTGCTCTGTGTCGTCTTGCTTCCAAGGCAAGCGCGTTGCCCCTGAGCTATCTTCCAGAAACCCAAGTGGGCTCTTGGCAGAGGGAATTGTGCTGCCAATGCCATGCTGCAGCCCAGCTTCCCAGAGTGTACAATGTAATGGGTCACCCCTCCTTGGAGCATGGTATCTCCCATGAGCTTGTGGCAGTAGCCACGTGACTATGCTTAATAAAAAGTAATGAGCGGCTTCCCACTACCAGTCCTCCGAGTAACTGAACATGGTGTCCTGTGTTGTTATTCAGCAGCACCATGCTGGTGCTGCGTAGCTTGCTGAGGGCCTGCACTGCTAGGCCCTCCAACGTGACAGTGCCCCTGCCGGGCAATGCTGTCACACATGGCTGTCCGCCATGTCTGTAGAACCCCTGCTGGGCAACTCTACTTGGGAGAGCCAGTGCCCCTGCTGGGCCACCCCAGCGTCGTCTGCTGGGTGCCCCCAGCCTGGATGTCATGTCGGATGCACCCGACATATGCAGGGTGATCTCTGCATGTCTTCTAGCTGCGTGACCGCAGCCCATGGTCTGCTGGGTGACCCCAGCATGTCAGCTTGGTGCCCCCAGCCTTGGTCCGCCTGGCCTGGGTCCCCCCAGGCCAGGACATAACATTGGCGACGAGGGAGAGAGAGGGTCCCCGTGCCCCGTAGTGTGCAGTGGCGTGTCAGTCACCATCAAGGATGAAGTGCGTCGGCCGCATGACGATGTAGGTGGCCTGGTCCCCCGTGCCTTTTCTGGTATGGGCTGCCGGGTGGTCGCCCTGTTGCGAGGGAGAGCGTCAGCGGCTGTGAAATGTGGAGCGGTGGCATCCGCTGATTGGAGGAGAGGTTGGTTGTCCCCCAACCCCAGAGGAATGGGACTGCTGCATCCGGATGGGGAGGCGGAGCTGACCCCCCTCCCCCCCACCGTGAGGAGTGAAGATGCCCAGTGGCCTCGGCCGCGTGAAGAGGAGAGTACTGCAGACGCAGTGCATAAAGAAATATGGCCTGCGGCTGTGCTCCGGATCAAAAAAAGATCCCCGGCCCGTGTCAGTTGTGTTCACCAAACGAAGAGTCTGTGTGCTCACACTGGCCCCAGGTGAGGTCGGGGTGTCCCCCTATTCCCCAGAGGGACATGCTCCATATTGGAGTTTTGGAAAGGGGAAACCCGGGCTCTACACCCGGGCCCACCTGGATGGGAGGCCCGGGGCCATAAGCTGGGAGGTGGGGGGTTTGTGCTAACTCCGGTGGGGCAGTGCCTTTTGGCGCTGCCCCACTTAGCATGCACATGGTGGGGTCGGGCTGCTGGGTCCCTTAACAATGGGAACCCAGACAGCGCGTCGCCAAGACAGGAGGGTGAGGTGAGAGGGGCAGGTGACAACCGGCAGTCGCTGCCCCCTGTCATCTTGCCCTCCATACTTCAAAGGCCCCCCTTCCCATCCTGTGGATGCTGAGCGGGGGCCTTTTGAAGTTCAAAGAAAGGGCCGCCTTGCCCCCAGGCCGAATTTTGCCTTTATCTGTTGGGGGCAAGGTGGCCCTTCTCATGCTTCCTCCCTGTCAGCCACGAACAGCAGCAGGACGGCTGCAGGTCTACGGACGCAAGGAAGGCAGGACCAAGGAGCCCGAGGAAGCCTGCAGCAAGCGGCTGCACACGGACTTTGCACATCTAGAGCCCGAGGAGGTCGGCACAGCAGTGAGCGGCTACACACGGAGCTCGCAGAGCTCAATGAAGGCGGGTCCCCGAGCACAATACAGGGAGTGAGCGGGGCTGCAACAGCAGAGCCTCCATAGCACCGCAAGCTGAGCGACAGGCTCAGGACATAGGTTCGAGACCTGGAGAGGGCGCTAGAATTTTGTTTTGGCAAAAAAATTTTAATTTTGCTCCGGCTCGGGGAGGACACTGGACTCATAGAAAGCAGGTTTCCGAAGAGCTCGAGGAGGTCTCACGGCAGCGAACGGCCGCACACGGAGCTCGCAGAGCCCAAAGAAGGCGGGTCTTCGAGCACAACACAAGGAGTGAGCAGGGCTGCAGCAGCAGAGCTTCCATAGCACAGCAAGCAGAGCGTCAGTCTTAAGCTTACAAGGACATAGGTTCGAGCCCCGGAGAGGGTGCTAGAATCTATACTTTGGCAAACATTTTTTAATTTCGATCCGGCCCTAGGAGGACACTGGTTTCAAAGAAGGCAGGTCTCTGAAGAGCTCGAGGAGGTCTGCACGGCCGCACACGGAGCTCGCAGAGCTCAAAGAAGGCGGGTCCTCGAGCACAACACAAGGAGGGAGCACAGCTGCATCAGCAGAGCCTCCATAGCAGGACAAGCAGAGCGTCAGTCCCAAGCATATAAGGACATTGGTTCGAGCCCGGAGCAGGCGCAAGAAGTTATATTTGGGCAAAACAATTTTTTAATTTCTCTCTGGATCAGGGAGGACACAGAGGACAGGGGACAGCGGGATTTCCCAGACGCACATTTCAGCAGACCTGCACTAGAAGGAGGCAGATACAGAGCCCCAGCATTTTACCTCGCCTAGGAATTACAATAAGGGGGTGAAGAGGACCCTGACCCACACGGCAAGTTGTGAAACACTAGGACCACCCATTACGAACCAGCACGCAGAGACCCAAACAGGCAGGAGATGGCCAACGCCTTATCCCTGAAAGAAACATTACTCCTGGAATGGGCCAAAGCAGCGGAAGCCGTCCATGGCATGGATGTGGTACAGGAAAGAATGGCTGAGCTCGCATCCACCAGTCTCAATGAGGATGACGCAGGCGCCCTGGAAGAGGAGGTCGACGGCGATGAGGAGCAAGCAGAAAGGGAGCAGCCAGCTAGGAAGAAGCAGCGCCTTGACGTCCGCAGCATGCCCGCCTCTTCAGACACCCACCCAGGCACCAAAAGGAAAGCAAAATCAGGTACTGTGAAAAGCAATGATTTGGGGCCTATGCTTGAACAATTTTTAAAATGGCATAAGGGAGCGGGTGCTGGGAAAAAGAGGAGGCACAGGGATGACTCGAGCAGCTCCAGCAGCGAGAGTGACAGCGCAGACACAGAGTCGGAATCTGGGGGCGAGGATGTCCAGTGCCACCTTAAAGCATGGGTTGGGCCTAGCCAGGATGTACCGTCTCCAATCCCTCATATGACTAAATATGGGAGGCGCACTGCCGGCAAAAGTCTAAATAGAAGCATAAAAAAGACCATTGCATGGCACATTGAGCGGAAAATTAAGAGAAAGATATGGAAAAAGCAATTTATTGACATTTTCTGCCTATTGGAATATGAAGAATTAGGTTTTGGCATTTCAAAAAGGGATAAGAAAGAGGAAGAAAAAGAGAGAACAAAGAGGCCCACACTGGAGAAGAATATTCAGAACTGGGAGGCCTCTTTCCAAATACTTTCCACAATAATTCTAGAAAAATTCCCTGAAGAGGGCACAGCACTGATTGCCTATCACCACAGAATTTTGGAGATCCACAATACCTTTGGGGGGGAGTCTTGGCTGAATTATGATAGAGAGTTTAGGAAGGAGATGCAGAGATTCCCTGACCTGGGCTGGGAGGAGGAAGACCCTAAATTGTATCTTTTTCATGTACTAAAAGAAAACTCAGCTAAGAGCGCCCAAAGCAGCAAGGATTATGAACATCAGTATAATAGAAGGGGTAGAAACAGGCAACATAACCAGCGCAGGCCTCAACATGACAATATAAATACCAACAAAAACAAACCCCCCTTTCGAAGAATGCCCCCAGGGGGGCGAAAAACAGGGCATAATCAGGGGCAGCCTGGCAACCGCAGCAACGGAGGGGCCAAAGGAAGCACTCCTGGGTCCTACTGGTACTTCAACAGAGGTTCATGTAACAAGGGCACCGAGTGCAGATACAAGCACCAATGCAGCACATGCAGTGGTGGGCACAGCAGCAACAATTGCACAAGGGCCTCTCCTTCCAGGCCCAGCCCAAAAGTCACTGAGGGCAAAAACATGCACTAGCTATAGATTAGGGGCCTCACCAATACAAATTGACCAATTGCTGAAAATGTTAGAGAACTACCCTGACCCAGCAGCTAGAGCATCCCTGGCCCAGGGTTTCAAAGATGGTTTCCGGATCCCATTCAAGGGCCAGGGATCTCCTACCATACCCAAGAACCTACAATCTGCCTCATCCCTGGCTACCATAATAAGAGAAAAAATTGATAAAGAGCTACAACTAGGGAGAATTGAGGGCCCCTTCCAGTATCCCCCCTTCACTGAGTTCTTATGCTCTCCCCTGGGCATTGTGCCCAAAAAAGAGCCGGGGGAGTTCAGGATGATCCATCATTTATCACACCCACCCGGTCGCTCTTTCAATGACGGCATCCCTGCCACGGAGGCTGCTGTCTCTTACAGCTGCGTGCAAGATGCTGTCGACCTAGTAAAACTGTCAGGTAGACACGCTCTCATGGCAAAAGCAGACATTAAGTCAGCTTTCAGGCTGCTGCCCGTGCACAAGAGCACCTACCAGTGGCTGTGTTTCCATTTTGACAATAAATTCTATTTTGACAAATGCCTTCCCATGGGCTGCGCCATCGCGTGGGCCTATTTTGAACAGTTCAGTTCTTTCCTACAGTGGGCGTTCCAACAGGCCATGCCCAGAGCCAGAACGGTACACTATTTGGATGATTTCCTTTTCACTGGCCCAGCAGGATCCCTCCTATGCAGCTCATCCCTAAAAACATTCAGCGAAACCATGCAGGAGTTAGGGGTTCCGCTGGCACCCGAAAAAACGGTAGGACCCACCACCACCCTCTCTTTTCTAGGAATAGAGATTGACTCTTCCATGGGGGAGTGTCGCCTGCCCAGGGACAAAATAGAGGACCTTCTTCAGACAATAAGGCAGATGACAGGCAGGGACAAGGCAACGCTGCGTGAAATACAGTCCCTTGCGGGGAAGCTGAACTTTGCCACCAGAATCATGCCCCAAGGCCGGGTTTTTCACAGGAGCCTGGAAATAAAAATGAGGGGGTTTACAAAGCCACACCACCACATCAGATTGGGCAAGGAGATAACACAAGACCTGGCCATGTGGGAAGCATTTCTTAACAACTTCAATGGCCAAGTGATATGGCGCAAACCCATGAATGGGGCAGACAAAAGGTCCCTGTTCACGGATGCAGCTGGCAGCAGAGGCTTTGGGGTATGTTTTGGTAACAAGTGGTGTGCTGGCCACTGGCCGCCCTGCTGGCAGCAGAGGGGCTGGACCAGGAACATCATATTGCTAGAGATATTCCCCATATGGCTGGCACTCTACCTATGGGGGGACCTGTTGGCCAACACAGAGCTGGCCACATGGTCAGACAACATGGCGGTTGTACACATTTTAAACAAGGGTGCTGCCTCCTGCCCCTTGGTCCTGAAAGTGTTGAGAGAAATGACGAAAGTCGCCCTGAAAAATAACATTGTAATAATTGGGCGGCACATTGCAGGCAAAGATAATAAGGCCGCTGACGCTCTGTCCCGTTTTCAGTTCTCCACTTTCAAGGCACTAAACCCACAGGCAGAAGCCAGGAGGACAGCGGTTCCGGAAGAGGTTTGGGCCATCATGGACACACCCAAGGCAGCTCCCGCCAGCCAGCCGGTAACAGCTCTTCCCTGAGATGCCCGCGCCCAGCTCTTCCCTCCCCCCCGGGCCCGGACAAAAGGGGTTGCCTTTCCCGGCACCACACTCCTACAGGTGAGCCTAAAGGTGTCTTAGGGGAACTGGTCAAAAAGGCGCTGGCACAGAAAACTGCCAAAATGTACAATAAGTGCTTGACCGATTTTGGAAGGATCACAAAAGTCACCAACATCAGGGATATACAGGAGTGCCATGTCAATGACTTTATGGAGTGGGCTTTCAAACAAAGCAAAAAGAAGGCATGGGCTTCATCCCATCTGGCAGCAGTTTCATATTACACTAGATTAGCGGGGGCACCCGACCCCACCCACGGCACGCTAACCAGATATGCACTCAAGGGTTGGTCCAAAATGGAAGGGGTCAAGACAGACACCAGGCGCCCCCTCAATTTTGCCAAACTAAAAATTCTGCTAGACACCCTCCCTGCAGTATGCAACAATGCCTACGAGACCTCACTATTTAGAGCTGCCTTCACACTAAACTACTTTGGGGCGTTCAGGATCAGCGAGATAGCCTCCAAAAACACAGGATCAGAGGAAGGGCTGGATATAGGCAACATCCACCTGGGGAAGGATTCCATGGCTGTGAAACTGTGTAGGTCCAAAACTGATCAGTTAGGAAAAGGGAGGATAATCAACCTGTACTGCATTGAGGAAACAGAATATTGCCCCATTTGCACCACCAAGACATTCATGAACAAGCACCCCAGTCGGGGGGGGGCAATTATTCACACACAAAAATGGGTCTGCCCTCAGTAGATTCCAGGTGAGGTCTGTCCTCAAGAAGACTATAGTAGCTATAGGATGGAATCCTACTGAGTATGGATCTCACTCCTTCAGCATAGGAGCAGCCACTTCAGCCTGGATGGGGGGGGATGCAAGAGAAAGCCATAAAAGGGATTGGGGGTTGGAAATCGGGGGCTTACAAAAGATACATCAGAAAAGACTTGATCTAACAGTATCCTCCGTCTCCTCCCCCCCACCCCCCCCACTCCATTTTCCTCTAACCACAGGCTACCCCCGTCCCAGACGGCGTGGATTGTGGGCCATTCTTTCATTACCAGAGCCAGCAGATGGCTGGAGGAAACCCAGGACGGCATGCATTTCCAGGACACCATCACCTACTGGTGGGGCAAGCCGGGCATGCGTTGGGGAGACCTACACGACAAATTGGCTGGCCTACTGGGGGCCTGCTCACCTCCCCCCGATTTTCTCATCATACACCTCGGGGGCAATGACTTGCCTCAGCTGGGCAGGAAGCTTCTCCTGGCTGAAATCTGCACCTCCCTCCGATCCCTGGCACACATGCTAAGACTTCGAACAGAAGTGATGATGTCAGAAATCATCCCTCGCCAACATTGGCATAGGGCAGAGTGCAACAAAGCCATGGAGATTTCTAGGCGCAAACTGAACAAAGCTGTGGCCAATTTCTGCCTTTTCTCAGGCCTCAAATTTATTAAACATGGGATCTCGGTACACAACCAGGCCATGTTCTGCAGTGACGGGGTTCACTTGTCCATTGAAGGTATGGACACCTTCACCAGGAATATTTTCTGGACCCTAGCAGCCAGAGGCTGTACTTAATTCACAATGTCTTATTTTGAGGGGACCTGGGAGACGCCGGTCAGCATCCCCTCAGGGTGGCGGCGGGGATCAGCCTCGAGCGGGCCCCTAATTGGGATTAGGGCCCCCCGCTCACCTGTTCCCTCTGTCCCCAAAATATAGTATTATTATCCTTATGTGATGTTATGGCTGGTTTTTCTTTTGCACCATGGCTGGTACTAAAATAAAGCTTGTGGCCAAAGTTTTTTCCACCTAACATCCTGGTCGTCAGTCTCCTCATTCCTGCAATTGTCATTCTGTTTTGCCTGTCTTGTAACACTTGTCATCCATCTGTTTCACCCGCATGCCACTCCCCAGCACAAAAACACTTCCAGGCTTATACACCCGGGCCCACCCGGATGGGAGCCCCGGGGCCATAAGCTGGGAGGTGGGGGGTTTGTGCTAACTCCGGTGGGGCAGTGCCTTTTGGCGCTGCCCCACTTAGCATGCACATGGTGGGGTCGGGCTGCTGGGTCCCTTAACAATGGGAACCCAGACAGCGCGTCGCCAAGACAGGAGGGTGAGGTGAGAGGGGCAGGTGACAACCGGCAGTCGCTGCCCCCTGTCACCTTGCCCTCCATACTTCAAAGGCCCCCCTTCCCATCCTGCGGATGCTGAGCGGGGGCCTTTTGAAGTTCAAAGAAAGGGCCGCCTTGCCCCCAGGCCGAATTTTGCCTTTATCTGTTGGGGGCAAGGTGGCCCTTCTCATGCTTCCTCCCTGTCAGCCACGAACAGCAGCAGGACGGCTGCAGGTCTAAAAACCATCCCTCCCACCCTGCAAATAATGGTAAGGTAAAGCTATAGCGAGGGCCAGGTAGAAGATGGAACACAATCATAACATTAGGGGAGGCTAAAACGCCTCTCTTCAAAAAATAAAAATAAAAATTCAACTCCAAGAAGGGCCTTCTTAAAATACCGGGGGGTCTTTTTGTCTATTAGTTAATATTCCAGGAAAATACAGTTATAGAAGACCCAAGTGCTCAGAATCCACCAGAGAACATCAATACAGGTGGGAGCCCTAGGGGTATAACAAAAGTGAAAAGGAGAGAGGAACTTGAGCAGAAACATGTACTAGTAAGCCTCAAGTATCCACCTCCATGCATGCAGAAGGGAGGGTCTCACAACAAGTGGATCAGGAGCAGGGTAAGTTCCTAGTAAGGCTCTGGAACCCACCCCCTCACATTTTGTTTATGCAAGATAAGCGCACTGGGGTACGCAAGTGGATCGTGGGCGGGGGAAGTTCCCAGCTAAGCCCTTAGAACCCACCCCAGCAGCGAAATAGTACAACACAAGCACTGAAGGGGTCTCACAACACAACTGGGTCGGGAGCAAGGAACATTCTAGTAAGGCTCTGCTTTTGAACCCATTCCAGCTGTAAAAACAGGCAGCCTTAAGCGCTGAGGGGGTCTCACAACGCAAGTGGATCAGGAGCAGGGTAAAAACCTAGTAAGGCTCTTTGAACCCACCCCGGCTGTAAAAACAAGCAGCTTCAAGCGCTGAGGGGGTTTCATAATGCAAGTGGATCGGGAGCTGGGTAAAAACCCAGTAAGGCTCTTTGAACCCACCCCTGCTGTAAAAACAAGCAGCGCTAAGCACTGAGGGGGTCTCACAAGGCAAGTGGATCGGGAGCAGGGTAAAAACCTAGTAAGGCTCTTTGAACCCACCCCGGCGGTAAAAACAAGCAGCTTTAAGCGCTGAGGGGGTTTTCACAATGCAAGTGGATCGGGAGCTGGGTAAAAACACAGTAAGGCTCTTTGAACCCACCCCGGCTGTAAAAACAAGCAGCTTTAAGCGCTGAGGGGCCTCACAATGCAAGGGGATTGGGAGCAGGGGAAAAAACCCAGTAAGGCTCTTTCAACCCACCCCGGCTGTAAAACAAGCAGCCTAATGCGCAGAAGGGGTCTCGTAGCACAAGTGGATCTGGAGCAGGGAAGACCCTGGTAAGGCTCCTAGAACCCGCCCCCGAGGAAACAACGAGCCCGCGAACGGAGCGTGGGGGCTTCAAAAACTCAAGTGGATCATGTGTGGAGAAAGTGCCAAATTCATCTCCAAAGAGTGGAACAAGAGGCTAAAACGCCTCCATCCGTGGAAAAGTACAAAACACATGACCAAAAAATCAAAATGGCTCCAAGAACACATCCCGCGGAGGATCAAGTGAAAGGCTTCACAACGCGGGGTTTTTTGTTCTATCAAGAAATACGGATCAAGAGCCATAACTTCAGCGAAAATCACCCTGTGAGCAAGAGAGGGCGCAAGTGCTAAACCTGGCCAGGTTGGACATCAGTAAAAGGCACACAAGCGCACACCTCCCCACCTCACTTGGAAAGGACAAGAGAAAGCAGGATGAACCTGCTCCAAAAGACAAGCAATTATGAACATGTCACAGCTCACACGCTGTGGCCAAACAACTGTCACAAGCTTTCATATGAATGGCGGCGGGGATCAGCCTCGAGCGGGCCCCTAATTGGGATTAGGGCCCCCCGCTCACCTGTTCCCTCTGTCCCCAAAATATAGTATTATTATCCTTATGTGATGTTATGGCTGGTTTTTCTTTTGCACCATGGCTGGTACTAAAATAAAGCTTGTGGCCAAAGTTTTTTCCACCTAACATCCTGGTCGTCAGTCTCCTCATTCCTGCAATTGTCATTCTGTTTTGCCTGTCTTGTAACACTTGTCATCCATCTGTTTCACCCGCATGCCACTCCCCAGCACAAAAACACTTCCAGGCTTATGGGCCAGCCTACAGTAAGCGTGTGTGTGCTCCAGTGGGGATAGCCACCCCCCTCCACACCACGGCCTCGGAAAAGGGAATGGCTCCCCTTCCAAACTACACCCCCCCCATGGTGAAAACAACGAAGAGCTCGCAATGCAAAGCAAATACTAACTGCCATCTGAAGACTGAGGACCACTGGCAGTGATATTTTTTCTCATGCTCCCGAGATGAAAGGAAGGGGTTCATGGCGGAAAGCTCTATGTTAGAGCAGGGCAGGCACATGCAAAAAGTGGGTGTCCACCAGTGCTCTCTTGACGGAAGCAGGACCCACACCAGTGCACTTGCCATCCTGGTGATTTCCATGTATGCCATGGCCAGGTGGCTGGCGGCGACTGCCATGATGAAGGGGAACAACAAGGAAGTGTTGCAGCGCTTTTGAGTGCTTCTGCGCCCGCCCATACCAACAGTACTCCTGCCAAGAAGAGCTTCAGGAGAAGTGAGTGGCCAGACACCCTGCCAGCAGCCCAAAGGTGACAGAGGAAGTGCAATGAGTGGGCCCCAAGGCTGAGCACTTTGGCCGATGTGGCCCCTGGGCCTCTCCAGGTGCGGCTTTGAACTGTGGTGTGACTGTCCTGAAATCCCATTGGTGAAAAGTATAACTTGTTTCCTGCAACTCCACTAGTGCGTAAGATGGACACCAGAGACATTCCCATGAAGGCTGGGAGTCCGCAGACCTGGACTTGCTTTAAATGGCCCAGTCATGGGCAATGTGAATTTGTGGACATCCCTAGTTGTGGACATGCTTTAAGTGGTGCCAGGGCTCTCATTGGTGTTTTTCAGTGGGTTTAGATCTCACACACCCAGGTAAATAAAGGGTCCTTTGATAATGTGAGGAAACCCCAAACGTACCACTAACCCTGTCACCCCAGTAAGTGTGCACCTGTCAAAGCATCGATGTAAGGGGCATTGATGTCCCATATGTTTGACATGTGTTTGTTCCCTATGGAAAAGGAGGAGTGTAATGGGTCACCCCTCCTGGGAGCATGGTATCTCCCAGGAGCTCATGGCAGTAGCCACGTGACTATGTTTAATAAAAAGTAATGAGCGGCTTCCCGCTAGGCAGTCCTGCGAGTAACTGAACATAGTGTCCTGTGTTATTATTCAGCAGTACCATACTGGTACTGCGTATCTGGCTGAGGGACTGCACTGCCAGGCCCTCCAACGTGACAGTGCCCCTGCCGGGCAACGCTGTCACACATGGCTGTCCGCCATGTCTGTAGAGCCCCTGCTGGGCACTTGGGAGAGCCAGTGCCCCTGCTGGGGCTGGGACTAGAGACACAAGCTGAACTGCCCTGATAATGGCCGATGAGCATGAATGGTGAGGCAGGCTGCAAAATAAGGGACTGGATGGTTTCCCAGGGAAATGCCAGCGGTTAACATTTATTTAAACACGTCCAGCCACCCCTTTCTGTTTTTGCTTAAGTCATCCTGAATATGACAGGAATGCCCAGTCGTCGGTCCGGAGCTTGCCGTGCCTAGAGACCCAAGCTACACCTCACCATGGCTAGTGAGGCTGAAACAGGTCTGGGGTTGCTCGTGGTCTTATGCAGAAGGATGAGACCAGGAAGTTTGGACTCGAGTGCCCTTTTTTGAGTGGAACCAAGTCTGATTTGCATCTGGTCATTCCCCTTATTAATGGCTTGGCAGGCTAGACATCAATGGTCTGAAGCGTTGCCCTGAGCAATTCGAGTGGATATGATTTATTCAAAACCATCCAGCTATCACCTTTCTGTTTTGCTATATAACTTGTTGTATCACCGGTGCAACAAACTACTTTCCCCTCGTCTTTGTGCTTGAGCCGTGACCACATTTGTGTTGGTTGCAGTGCCAGTAAAATGACTTAAAAAGGCCAGGTTCAATACTTGTGAAATGTCAGGATTAGAACCCTTGGAATTTAACAAAAGATAACTGAGCTCAGACCTATTGAAATGAAAATATTATGGCAGTGTTAGCAGTGAAACTAATACCCACACAACTTAGGTATTTGGATAGCCCCTAATGTAGTCTGCATCAGGGAGGGGTACATCTGGCAACTGCACTGGTTCTGCAACCAGCAATTCAGACCTGCCCTACACGTAGTCGTAGACACACTTCTCAGAACCCCAGTATACTACCAGTTTGCACACCTTACATATCAGAACCTTGAAGATAATGACAGTCATGAACTGCCATGCTACGATATTTCAGGGTATGCCATATCATGTTGCGTCATTCCATTATATGTCATGTCATAATATATAATGGCATGCCATGTTATATCATGACATATTGCATGATATGTCATGTCAGCATAAATCAATCATGTGATGCCATGTGTAACAAGAGAGGTAATGCCATGATATGCTATTTTGTATGTCACTTACTGTGCCATGTTATGTCATGCCATGTCATGATATGCTCTTATATGTCATGTCATGATACACCATTCCCTGGTTCATCACAACATGATGTCATTCTGTGTCATTATATGTTGCCATGATAGATTCTGTCATAATATGACATTAACAGTATGCTCCCAGGTTGTTACCAGAAAGCTCCAGGTTTGATATCCCATCAAGCTCCCAGTTTCACAGTAATTTTGACATCAGTAAGCAGAAGTCTTAGGGACTCTCTGGTGCTTGGTGAGTGCCTTTCTTTTGATTCTGATCCATTATTGGCTCATTTTTTATTGTCTTTTGGATGGAATTGTGTTTATTTTGCAATTGTTTTCTGTGCTATTCCCTTTTCTCCGAGGGATTTATTTGGTGTTTTCCTTTGACTCACAACCCGATTGTTGAGCTGGTCGAACACCGGAGTGGAATGCCTTTGTGCTGTAGCCCTTTGTTTGTTTCTGTTTTTTTCCCCTGTACTCTGGGCAATTGACAACAAACTTTTGAGGAACTTATTTTCTATAGTGGTCAGAGGTGTGGTATTTGCATAGCCCCATATCTCGGCTTCATAAATGGCTGCAGCCTTGGCTTGCGCGTGATAAGCCAAGAATGCAGGCTTAAGTGGGCCCCCACCGGGCTTAAAGTCAAACTTTTTGACAGCACCACTATTTCTTGCCAGGTTAATTCTGGCCTTCAGGAGTTGCTTCGACCAGCTGGCATTGCTTGAACAGCTTATGCCTAGGTAATCATACCAGGATACCTGCTCCAAGTCAGTCTCTTCCACAGAGATACACAGGGGCTTGGATTTATGCTTCCGCGGGTGAAATACCATAGTCTTCGTTTTGGTTGCATTGATTTCTACCCCCAAATCATCACACTTTAAAGCAAAGTTAAGATAAGTGTGTTGTGGGCGGGGAACACAGCTATTACTCTACTCCAGTAAATCTCCTTCTCTCTTATTACTTATTATCATCTCGCCTAATGGTGTAAGGTAGCCATTTTGGCACTCAGTCTAAGTGTGTAAGATAGCTATACTCTAGAGGGAGCCTGCGCCCCATAGTCAGCCATTGTGTTCGGTACCACAGCTAATTTGTGTTGAACGTTGTCATGCCCTATAACTAGCCATCATAAGGCGATATGGCCAGGAAGCATAACCATTACTGTGCTCCAGAAACCCAGTCAATCTTACTCTTCTACTAATATGTAAATGATATGATATTTGTCATTTATAATGCGCCTGTACACAAGTTTTTCTAGGTGTGACAAGACAAGGGAGGGAAGACAGGAGGACAAGACAAATGTTCTTACTAGGCCTTGTGTCATTCAGACCGTGCAAGTGTGAAAATGCAAAGTGCAGGGGGAAGTGAGAGGGGGGAAGTGCCAGGTAGAGGGAGGGGGAAGTGCAATCAGGGCAGCATTGCTCTGAGAAGTGCAGCCAGGGCAGCGCGCTCTGGGAAAGTGCAAGGAGGCAGGGGACTGTAGAGGTTACCATTACAGCCCCTTAGTGCGTTGTAGGCCCAGAGGCAGTGCAGGGCAGACAGATTGTGGAGGAGCCTGATACCCAGTGAGACTCTGAGGGTACCAAGCAACCAGTCAGTGCAGCAGACTGGTAGGTCAGCGAGGGAGGGAGACAGAGAAAGCAGAGGAGTAAAGGAAGGTCTTGAGCCGCTTCCGGAACTTCAGGTTGTCCGGTTCAAGTTTAAGAGGGGCAGGGAGGGCATTCCAGAGTGAGGCACCTTCAAAGAAGAGAGATCTACCTCCCACTCTCTGCCTGGAGAAGCATCTGACTGTCAGAGCATTGGAGGTAGCTGAGCGAAGGGCTCGAAAGGAAGGTATTTTGAAAGAGGGAGGTGGATGTAGTGTGGGCCCTGGCCCGAAAAAGCCTTGTGGACGATGCAGAGGGTCTTCAACTTGATCCTTGCACCCACAAAGAGCCAGCAGAGAGATTTCAGGGCTGGAGAGATATGGTCCCTATGCTTGATGCTAAGGTGAAGTCTTGCAGTGCTGTTCTGGATTAGTTGCAGAGGGGGGAGAGTAGAGGAAAGCAGATTGTGAAAGAGGCAGCTGCAGTAGTGCAACATAGAGAGAACCAGGGCTCTGGAGACAGTGAGCCTCTGGGGGAAACCTCTGAGGAGGTGCAGCTGGTATTGGGCCTTCCTGGCAAGGTCTGTTATGTAAGGAGAGAAGGAGAGAGTGGAGTCGAAGATGACACCAAGGTTTTTTGCATCACATGAAGGCTCATGAAGAGGGCCCAAGGAGGTGGGCGGACAGAGTGAGAGAGGGAAAGTGGGAGTAGGGGTCCCAATGATAAGGTTCTCTGTCTTATTGGTATTACGGCAGAGATTGTTGGAGGTGCACCAATCCAGAAGCGCGGATAAACAGTCAGGAATGAGCGAGAGAGCAGAGGAAGCTGAGGGGAGCCTGAAGGAAAGCTGAGTGTCATCCGCATAACACTGAAAGTTAGAGAAGAAGTTAGAGATCAGGTGGGCCAGAGGGGCCAAGAAGACATTGAAGAGCCAGGGCGAGAGGATAGAGCCCTGGGGAAAACCACATCTGGAGAGAGGTGGTAGAGAGAGAAAGGACCCAAGTTGGACTGGGGAGGGTCCGTCCAGGAGCAAGGAGGTCAACCACTCCAGGACCTGGTCCATGATGCCAGGTTTACACAGAGTTGATTGATCAGGGTGGCGAGATTGACTTTGTCAAAAGCAGAAGAAAGGTCAAGGAGGATGAGGACAGAAGGAAGACTGGAGTCACGATTAGAGAGCATATCTTCATGGGTGTTCAGGAGTTCATTGTCTGTGCCTCTAGCTGCTCTGAAGCCAAACTGATGGTCATGGAGACAATGAACAGATTCAGTGCGGAGAGTAAGCTGGGAAATGGCCAGCTTTTCCAGGAGTTTGCCAAGGAATGGAGTGATAGGGATCAGGCGATAGTTTGCCAGACAGGTAAGATCGGCAGAAGGCTTTTTAAGTAGGGGGTGCACAAGGGAGTGCTTAAGGAGAGAGGGGAACGATCCAGTGGCGAAGGAGTGATTGCAGAAATTGGCCTAGGCTGGAGCAAGGGTGTCAGTGTGGTCCCTGATAGTTCTGGGGGAGCAGGGCATCACCTGTTTGGATGACACTTTCATAGATCATAATTGTCTAGAAACATTGTCAGGTGTTATCAGATGGAAAGAGGAGGAAGGAGGGGGAGAGGGAGAGGCGGCCATAGGGAGGCCAGGAGAGGTAGAAGGAGAGGAAGAGGAGAGCATGCACATGATGTTCTGAGTTTTAGTGGTGAAGTGAGAAGCCAGAGCTGTGCAGAGGGCCTGGGAGGGAACAGGAGAGATGGACACTTCAGATAGGTTGGCCAGTTCCTTGCAGCTTTTAAAGAGTTTGGCCATCTTGTTAGAGGTCACAGAGATGCACGCTTGGATGTGGACTATCTTCTTGGACAGGACAGAGAGTCTGTATTGCCTTTGGAGCAGGCGGCAGGCCAGTTTGTCATAAGATGCGCCTGAACCCCTCCACTTCCTCTCATGCACCCTGCACTTACGTTTCACGGCAGCAAGGTGGGAGTGATACCAAAAGTTGCACATTACCAGGTGGTAGGCTTCAGTGGGATTCTCATGACAGGTGCAAGCATGTCCAGAGTGTTGGAGATAGAAAGATGCAGGTTAGAGAGGGCTGTGTCAGAGTGTGAGTCAGCCGCAGGAGTAGGAGGAGCAGAGAAAGTAGAGCAAAGGCATCCCCTGACACACGCTTCACAGGCTGAAGGACCAAGATGGTATGTGGCAGTACCGGGGAGTGCTTTGCCTGAGGGACAGAGAGTTTCAGATGAGAGTAAAGCAGAAAGGGGCCTGTCCAAGTAAAAGGAGGAGTGCTAAGAGGATTAGAGAGGGGAATGTCTAAGGAAATGAGAACATCCAAGGTGTGTTCATTACAATGTGTCGGGCCAATGGGTAGTATGGTGAGAGAGAGTGTGTCGCAGATGTTGCGGAAGAGGCAAGAAGAGGGTTTTAGAAACATCCAGGTGGATTTTGAGGTCTCCGTGGCAGAGAAGTTAAGAGGTAGAGGCAAGGAGAGAAGAGGAGAGGTCAGCCCATTCTGAGAGGAAGAGGGCAACCGGGCCAGGTGGCCTGTAGATGGTGGACTCAGTAAGAGAGAGGCCAGGATATATATAGAGCCTTCAGATCAGGCATTCAAAGGAGGAGTAGGCCTGTGCATGAATGACAGAAGCAGGGCCCTCTCCGGAAAGATCAGAGCAACTACACCTCTGGGTCTGTTGGTTCTGTGCTGGGAGAGGATCTTGTAGCCATCAGGCCGGAGAGTGTCAAAACCTGTGACAGAGCTGGCCGCGAACCATGTCTCGGTGAGAGCGAGGACATCAGGGTCAAGCTCTTGAAGGGGGTGGCTAATGTCAGATGAGTGTTAGACAGCAGCGCAAGAGTTTAGAGTAGTGAGGTGGAGCAGGTTTGCACATTTGAAAGACTTCCGGGGTGGGGTACAGGCTTGAGGTACACCCAGTGGAGGTGGTAGAGGGGGCCAAGAGTAGGCAGAGGTAGTAGCAGGAGGTGGTATAGTAGCCAGATAGGTGGAGGAAGTTGCCAGAGAGGCGGCAGAAGAAGGAGGTGGCAGAGGAGCCAGAAAGGCACTAATAGGAGTAGCGGGAGAAGGAAGGAAGTTGATAAGACGCAGGAGACGCCTATCGAAGAGGAGGAGATTGGGCTTATGGCCCTGGAACAAGATGGTGCCATTGATTTAGACATTAATGACGGTCTTGGAGGAGTCACCCTATGAGATGATTTGTGCTACTGTCCTTAGCCAGTCATTGTTATACGCTTCATAGTTCACCATATTACTGAATTGTGGAAGGAAATGTGTTGCAATTACATGCATACTAGAGGGCAGACTTCATGCAGGATTTAGATGTATTTTGCAGGAAACAAAATGTGTTGCGCTCAAACTTATTTTGAGGATAGGAAGTGGGTTACTATAGACATATTGGGAAGAATAGCCATGCATCACATTTAGATAGAACTGTGATGATTAGCCATGCGTCAGATTAGATTTGTGAAGATTAGCCTGGCCTCACATTTAAATAGAATTGTAAATAGCCATGCATCACATTTAGATAGAACTGGGATGATTAGCCATGCGTCACATTTAGATAGAATTGTTAAGATTAGCCATGCGTCACATTTAGATAGATTTGTTAAGATTAGCAACCGATAAAGACTTTGAGTGTACCCAATGTACTAACCACCCCACTCCTGCTCCCCTTCTACTCACATCCGTTGTACTATACATGCCCATGGGCTAGCCAAGCTACATACAAGCACACACCCAATATAACTAACGCTCGCATACAATGACAATACCAGGCACTGGACCTTACCCCTACGGACACAACAAGCCAGTGCGCACAATCATAACCCTAAACACCAGCAAATGTACACATAACACACCCACAAACAGACACCCAACATAACAGACATTCACATAGAAGAAATAACCCAGGCATTGGGCCTCACCCTTATGGATAAAACAAGCCAGTGCATGCAAACAGCCCATCGGCAGCCCAACACACACAGACGCCAGTTTCCCCTGGTTCTGAACCTATCCTATTCCTCTACCCTCACTAACCAACCCTGTCCTCTTTCTTGCAAAGCCATGTGAGCTACTGGAGACTGCCCCTGGGTGATAGCGGTGCGCGGCATAAGCCAACATAACATAACATCAACAATAAGGTCCTAGTAAGCTTGGCATTTGTCTTGGCACTTCCAATAACCCCCCAAATTGACCACGTATGGTTTACACAATTCAAATATACTGAGCAGAAAAAAAACAAATAAATCTAAATATCTTGCAGAGCACGCTGCTTTTGGAAAAACCCTGCTTGTGCAGCTAACATTAAAAACACACAACAAATATCCATGTGCCCCATATAACACAATGCCATGGCATGCCATGCCATGATATGTCATGTTACAGTTTCATGGGCTATATCATGATATCCTATGTCATATAATAGACCCTTAAATGTCATGTCATGTTATGGTGTGCCCTGCAGCATCACAATATGATGCTATGTGGTGACTTGCTGTTCTATGTCATGTCACATCCTGTCACGATATATCATGTCATATCATAGCATGAGAATATTGGACCTTCTCAGTGGGCTCCGAGGTTGATACAAACATAAAGGTCCCTGTTTGATATCTCAGAAAGCTTCCAGTTTGACATTCCCCAAAACTTTCAGTTTGACATTTTCAGCAAGCTTAATATTATTAGTAGACCCCACTTTGATATATCATTACATTTAATGTCTTTCCGGGAAATTATATGTCACATAATTTTATTATATTTCCTCTCATATAATGGCAAGACACAATATTACATGCCATTTCTGTTCAACTCCAAATTTGGTACTCTGCATACGCTCTAAGATTGACCTCTCAGTAAGCTCCCAGTTTGACATTCCCAGAAAGCTCAAAGTAAGCATGGTACTCCCCTTTAGGTGCCAATTTGACATTTTCAGTAAGCTTGCAGTCGACATTCATAATAAGCTTGATATTCTCAGAAAGCTGATTTTCACAATATGTTTTCTGTTTCACATTTAGAGTATGCTTCCAGTTAGTCATTCTCAGTATTCATTGACATTTCAGTCAGATCCAAGTTTGAAAAGCTTGGTATTCCAAGTAAGTTCCAACTTCGACATTTACAGTAAGCTTGGCATTCCCAGTAAGACATTTCCCACGTTGACATTCCCAGTATGCTAGACATTATCAGCAAGGCCCGAGTTTGACACACCAAGGCATGCCATTACATGACGTTCCCGATAAGCTCCCAGTTTGATGCTCTGAATAAGCTTCAATTTTGGCCTTCTGGTATGCTAAGGGTTGCCATTCTCTGTAAAGTTGACTTTTCAAGATTTGAATATGGCATTCCCTTCAAGGTTTCTGTTTGGTATTCCAACTAATCTCCTAGTCTAATATCCACTGTGAGCTCCCAGTAAGCCTGACATTTCCAGCAAGCTCCTAGTTTGACATTTTTATTTTAACATTCTCAGTAATCTTCCAGTTTGGCATCATTAGTAAGCTCCCGGTTTGACATTCAAATGACACTTCTTCTTTGAGATTGCCATAATGTTCCCAGTTAAACATTGCAGAATAGTAGAGTTAAGTCTAGCATGTCCAGTGAGCATAGAATTACATTTATTGTTATTATTATTATTATTATTATTATTATTATTATTATTATTATTATTATTAATATGTTTCTCATAAAGCACAGCTTATGAGACATTAATGCACACTAGGCTCCCATCTTCACATTTGCAGTAACCTCACATGTTGAAATCCCGGGTAAACTTAGCTTCATGGCAATCTCACACTTTAACGTATTAGTACATTCACAGATTGATATTCCCTCTGAGCTCTTATGTGATTAGTAAACTTTACAATGTTAGTAATCTCCTTTTCTGACATTCAAACAATGCCAGTAAAATCCCAGTTGGACATTGCCACTATGCCTGACATTCTCAGAGAGGTACCAGCTTGACAGTTCTAGCAGGCGTGGCATTTGCAGAAGGATCTCAGTCTGACATTCACACTAACTTCCCACTTATACATTCCCATTAAGCTGCCTGTTAGACTGTCATCCCCATGTAGCTTCCAGTTTGACATTCCCTCTATGGCTTGACCTGCTAGTGGGGTTCCAGTTTGACATTCCAATTTATTGTGATATTTCTAATAAGCTCGGAATAAGCTTGACAACTCCGATAATTTCCCAGTTTAACATCTCCTAGTTTAAACAATTCAAGAATATGGTCTTGAAAAAAACGATGTCAACCCAGATGTTATGTAGAGCAAGCTGCTGTTGGAGAAATAATGCTTGACTTTCCCAATGGTTGGGAAAAATTAGTACCTATGATGTCCTAAGGGGACAATTTGGCATTCCCATTAAGATCCTACTTTGAGATTCACAGTATTCTTGTTATTCCCACTAAGCTCCCAGTTTCCAATTTCGAGTGTGCCTGCATCCCTAGTAACTTCCAGTAAGCATGCCATCCCAAGCACATTCCCCCTTTTACATTTCTAGTAATCTTCTGTTTTGACATTGCCAATGTGCTTGACATTCCCAGCAATTTCTGAGTTAGACATTCCTTGTAAACTCCCAGTAAGCTCACCATTCGTTCCACGTTAGAGCTTCCAGGATGAAATTCACATGAATACACACTTTTGACATATATAGGAAACTCCCAGTTGAACATTACCAGTAACCTCACTTTCGGACATGCACAGTTAGTTCGACATTCCCAGTAAGTTTCAAGTGTGACATTTCTAGTAAGTCCCAATGAGCATGATGTTAAAGGTAAGCTCCCACTTTGGCATTTATAGTAAGCTCCTACTTTGATATTTTCCCTTGTGCTTGACATTATCTGTGTTTGTCATTCCCTTTAACCTCCCAGTAAACTTAACATTCCCATTAAGCTCCACGTTTGATATTTCCCATAAGCTTGACATTCCCAGCACGCTGCCAGTTTGACATTTACACAAAGCTCCTCGTTTTTGGCATTTCAGGAAGTTCCCAGTTTAACAGTACCAGTATACTTACTCCCTGTTGGACATGCCCAGCGAGCTTGACATTGCCACTAAGTGCCAGCTTCAAATTTCCTTTAAACCCCAATGCTGACATTCCCTGCATGCTTGATACTCATGGTAATCTCCCAGTTTAACATCTCAGTAAGTTTTCAGTTAGACCTTCCCATTATGCTTCCAAACGGATATCCCTAGTAAGCACTCAGCACCCAATTTGCATTTCCAGTAAGCTCACAAGTTGAAATTCTAAGTATGTATGACAAGACCAAGAAACTCCCATTTTGTTATTGCCAGTAAGCCCGGAGTTTGAAATTCCCAGTAAGCTTCATATTCGCATTAAGATACTATTTGGATTATCCCAGTAAAACCACATTTCGACATTGCCACAATGCTTGACATTCCCAGTCTGCTCCCAGCCTGGGATTCACGTAAGCTTAACATTGACATTCAACTCTCAAACTGGCCTATCCAAGCAAGATTGACAGTCCCTCAAAGCACCCACTATGACATTTTCTGTGACTTTGAAATCCATGTTAGCTTCCAGTTTAACATTCCGAATAAGTCTGGATTTCTTAGCTTGACATTCCTAGCACTCTAGCAGTTGGCCATTCCCAGTAATCTTTACATTAATAAGCTCCTATTTTGACATTTCTAGCTTTATTCTTTCCTAAACTGGAACACTTCCTGCTTCTCTGCTAGGGTCCTTGTCCCTTCAAGGAACATTGATTTGATGTCCATTTGATTTGATTTGATTATTTAGAGATTGCCTATTCACCAATAGACCTCTGGGCACTAGGGAAAGAAGCATAAGAATATGGATTGGTACTGTGGACATAGAAGGCATAAAAAGAATAAGTGCGAAAACAGACCAATAAAACAATACAAAGTGTTAGAACCACGCACGGTTGTGGGGGCGTGGTGGCCTCCCAGCCAATGAGGCTTGGAGCGTGGGCTTTACCACACAGCCCGAGCCCCCTCAGAGCCTCCTTAGAGCGGCTTGCCAGGTAAGTGTGCTTCCCCTGCGACCTTGCGTCCCATTCCCCACTCCCACCCCCCCTTTTCCACTCATTTTGTCCCCTACTCACTTCCCAGTTACCTTCAGCTTCCTTATTGGTTACCGGCACCAGGAACTACAGTGTTCCCAGCGCAGCTCCAACACCCGAATGGCCGCCATGGAAAGGGAAACGGGACAACGCGAAGTATCTTCTCCCCGACCCATGGCAAGCATAATTTCTTTTTTAAGTTGCGAAATGATGAATCCATCATTTCTCAACTTACTTAAACACTATTAGTATCCCGGTACAACATGCTGGGGCACTAATAGCAATAAACTCCTTGTTGTGGGGGACTTCGTTAAGACCCTTGCTTTGCTCTGGCCTGTAACTATGCCCTTGGGGCTTTAACAAACACAGTAATGCCCCCCAGCTCGGGGTTATTGCTTAAATAAAGAGAGTAAACAGTACAAACCAAATCAGTCAAAGTCCAACAGAAGAGTGGAGACAAAAGAATGTTAGGCTGCATGGCGGGGTCAAGCCGAAGGTGAAAATGAAAAGTAAAGCCTAGATTTCAGGCATGGGGGATCCACATCATAGGCAGAAACATTCAGAGTCAACAGCTCCACCTGAGATAAAACAATTCTCTTTCTTTGGTGCCAGGCATTAATACATTTAAGTATTTTCATTTTGAAGTGTCCGGCCAAAGAGCATTGTGGGTTGCTCATAACTCTTAATTCATACTATGGGCCTCATTACGACCCAGGTGGTAAGTTACCGCCTGGGCCGTGACTTTACCACCATGGCGTAAACTACGTTTACGCCATGGTGGTTGGCGGACTTACCGCCCCATTCCGAGGTTGGCGGGGCGGTAAGTCCCCAATCCCCATTTACCCTTCCCCATTCCCATTTTTGCCCCATAGGGCATAATGGGAGTGGGGAAGGCGTTAATTACGCCACCGTAAATTACGGTGGCGTAATTAACTCCATGGTGCCTTAGCGCCATGGATTTTAACACCTGCTAAAAGCAGGTGTTAAATCCGCCATGGCGCTAAGGGACCTCGTACTCAGGCGGTAAGGGTCGGCGCTGTTTACGCCGGCGTAAACCCCTTACCGCCTGAGTCGTAATGAGGCCCTATGTATGTAGTGGTCTTTCTGGAAACATACCAATATCAAAATGGCTGAAGGTGCAAATCTGACTCTCTGTTTTCACAAACATTGGCCAGGATCTTCAAGCAGAAGTCTAGCAAGAAGATGTGCTAACCACTGACCACCAAGCTTCTGATTAAGCTAACTGAGGCTGAGGAGCGTCAGCATATAAATAGATACATGTGAGATGGGCAAATAAGAATTGAAAGGCCTACTGGCCACGCCTTTGTCAAGGGAAAACCAATTAGCTTTAACTTCAAAGTAATAGTTAATCGGACTTAGTTCACAAAGAATGAGTATTTAATTGTGGAAGACGACAGGAAGATGCACAGCATTAAAAAGACGGATATCAACATTATACTCACCGTGGTCGGCCAGCATAGTAGCCCTCCCTAATGGCTGTAAGATACTGCACATAACAGCAATGAACAGGAGTGAACTACTTCCCTGAGTTACTATCGCACTATGAGGTTCAGCTGATGTTTACCATATACGATGGTGTTATGCCCAATAACATCAATAGGCTACTAAGTTATTTTAACACACAGCTCCAAAACACACACTAAAATAAAAACACTTCACACCTTAAGTGTTTCATTCCTTGACCAGAGTTTTGCCTAGCTTTCTCCCCATTACCTCAATGCATGAGTGCATTAATAATAACTACAACCTAAACATGTATGTTTAGTGGAGTTGCAGACTCCTGGCTATGAATCCTGAAATGCAACACAAAGTTGTGTGGCTAACCAGTAATTGCCCTTCTTAGCTCGCCTTCTAAGGAGGGCTGAGAAAACCTCCCCAAATGTCCACTACTCAACCTCCTCTTGATCACAGCTGGCAGTGCATCTCATGCAATAAAACCCAGGAGCCTCATGTTAGGAGCTCGGGGAGAGCCTTAGGGACCAGGTTGCATGAAAAGCACCCCCAGGAGAGCCCATTAGGAGGAGCTGTAGCTCATTTTGTTAGATGGGTAATGGCATCCCAGTACACAGGGTAAGAGGTTGCATGTGCCATTTATGCGGTAATGACACCTCTATGCATAATAACTGGCAATGTCCACTTACTAGATCATCTACAAAGGCTACTGACACCATGTGTACTCCCCAACAACTGCATTGGGCTGAGGTCATTTGTCACCATTCAGTCCAGGTGGACTAGTCACCTGTTGCTCATTAGGCCTTGTCCCAGTGGAGCAAGCATTAGACTGATGCCATCAGAACCCCAACTTGATCCTCTTTCTCATCCACTTCCGCACAGGGCATTTTCCATCTCAGGGCCAGGGCCCACTCAGCTCCTGATGTTGTGCCTGTGAGGAACTTAGGGTAGGAATTCTACCACCATCTGTCATGTATGTCTTCACAGCATATGGTTCCACAGAGACTACAATACCTCTTTTGAGGGGACTTTGGCTCCTATGCCTTGTTGCCGGGGTGCAACCCGCTGGTGACAGGTCCTCTCAGGGACACTCCACACAACAGGAGTGAAATGGGGTATATTTTGCAACCACGGGAACCACCCCAGGATACATTTTAAACAAAATAGGGTTAATTGGCTCTATGTCCATCTCAAGAGATTAGAGCACTCTCACCAACCTACACCGGAGGGTACCAGATTTTGTCACAGAAATTCAAAGACATTTTTCACTACAGTCAATATAATACCACTCTCCTGCTCCTTCATTACAACTTGTGGCCTACCATTCTGCAGCCCGTTCATTCAAGCCTATGGTTGCGCTTTTAGTCAAGTAAATTAATTCATTTTCTTTTTACGAAAGTTTCCTTTTGCCCAAGTTACTGTCACTATCTGGCTTCACTTGGTACAGGATAGTCCATTTCATATCCTCTACCCTATTTATCTCAATAAAGTGTCTAACCATAGGAGCAGTATGGACTTGGTTCTTTATACAACTTTTATGTTCAGTTATACAACCTTTTTATTTTTCTCTCTGTCTTCCCTATATATAACTTATTACAGGGGCATCGGATAACATACACCAATACACCACCATAGTGGAGTTGCAATTTGTCAGGGTTTTTTAATCCAATGTCTCGTCAACCCTATATCAACCTTGGTACTCCTCTGTGTTTGTTGGCAACATGTACAATTCCCACATGGTGCGCATCCTGCTGGCTTGGGAAGACCCCAGGATTCTGTGATTGTCTGTTGTTTAGGTTCACGTCCTACTACATTATTCCTGGTCACATGATCCCTGATGTTCTTACTACGCTTGAAAGCTATCAATGGTCTCTCTAACGTACTCTCACCCTGTTCCAACACATGCCAATTCTTATGGATTATTTTCTTGATTTTGTTAGATAGATGACTAAATGTGTTCACAAACACAAGTTTCTCTATTTTCTTACCTAATAGAGCTTCCTGATTGAAATTTTCTGCTCGTTTCATGGCTCTCCCTGTTAATTTTGATGGGTAGCCTCTTTTATGAAGTTTTTCCCTTAAAAGTTCAAATTCTTGCTTGTAATCCTTCCGATTACTGCTATTTCTTTTCAATCGGAGGAACTGACCCAGAGGTAAATTATCCTGTGTATGTTTCAGGTGGGAGCTGCTATAACACATAACACATTTTTATCTGTTGGCTTGTGGAAGGGTTTGACCCCCAATGTGTTGTTTTCAGTATCAACTACAATTGTTAGATCAAGATAATTGATTGTATTACCATGCTGGGTGTGTGTGAACTTAAGATGGACATCCTGCCGATTGATCCAATCTACAAAATTGTCAGCTTCAGATTCACTCCATGTCCAAATAATCAACACGTCACACCAGCTTTTCAACCCCCACCCGTACCTGAGTTAATGGTAGGTGCAGATCATCCTTCTTGTCTGTCGCTGCGCTTCCCTGGACGACTCAAATCACGCAGCCCAGGTCTCCTCATCCACTTGGGAGCCTCCACATCCAAGTTCCTGCACCTCAGTTTGTTGAAGCTGGTCCCTCGCTCATGGCTCTCACCACAGGAAGGCTGGGAGGACCTGTGTGTCACACTGGCTCCTCACTGACCTGGGCAGCATCAATGGTGTCCCCTAGACTTGCCACCTTGGTGGGGCGCACAGCCTGATACCAGCACTCCAGGAAAGTACACTGTCCCCTCCTTGTTCATCTCTCCAAGGGCATTGATGGTGTGCAGCCCTTTTGAAGATTCTGTTTCCACGCAGAAAGCATCAAGTTCATCACAGGATCTAGTGAAGCCTGGTCCCATAGTACAAGTACCCCTGGCCAGTTTAGAAAAAACTGGCCCTATGGACCACATGATGCCACTACCAGCCATTGATGTCGCACTCCCTGTAAAGCCTGAGATACCCATAAATCTGTTAATCCCTGCCTGCCAAGGGAGGGTTGTGCCTAGCTTAGCTCAAGTTGAGCCCATTGGTCCTCCCCATTGGTCCGAGTTTATGGCTAATATTGCTAAAGAATTACTTGTATGCAAAGATTAATTTGACCATGGCTTGTTGGCTGAGGCCCGAAATAATTGGGCATCGAGTCTACGGCCACTTAATTTGAATACTGCTTCCCAGACACACAAGCTTATCGAGCCAGGTGCTTTGCCACAGGATTCCAGAGTGAATGCGTCCTGCCAAACCCTCATACAAAGGAAAATAATAGATCAAGGGACTCAAACTGACTGCTGTAGTAAGGTTTCACTGGTGCCCATTGGGGCAGTCCTGGACTGTAAAGAAAAGGGTTTTATCTCCAACAAAGTTGGTCCACAGGAAACTTCTCCACTGGCCCTGCCACGTGAGTCGAACCCTGCACATAAAGAGGTCAATCAGCCTACAATTGTGAACACTAAACTAAAGAGAGCACTCTTGCGGAACTCACAACTAAAAAAGTCACAAATGCCAAAAATAAACGACATGAACACTTATGACTTCGTAATGGATCAGAGAAAATTTCATCATAACCAATATTCAGAAAAAACCAAGGAAAGGAGTCTAAAGAAGCCTTGTGCAACAAGGTTCTAGCCTGGCTGTGTCAGAGAACAGGTCCAGGGGTGGTTAGACGCACGGATTGAATTATCATTCGTAGGATAGATCAGAGCGATTGGTGCTCGCAACCTAACAGTGACTGCATTATAGTGGGCTGTGGGGCTGGCACCCTACCTATCTTTCTTAGACGCTGCATATATTTGCACAAAGGTGGCTCGAACTGTAATCTGATTCTCTAATGGTCACAGTCCTTCAATGGAATCTCTCCTTTTTGCGCTCCTCTATCATAGCTCAAGTGTTGTTCATTGATGTCTATTAGTAGCGTTGTTGGTGAGATTGCTGTTATTGCTACAGCTGATTTTGTCTGCTTTCCATGCTGAATTTTACTCTTCGTGATATGCTCCATGTATGTATTTTATGTGTGTTTGTCTTTGTCCGCGTCATCACACCTATGGGCTTATTGTGCGCATTATAAATGTAATAAAGTAAAAAGTAAAGTAAAGCTTCTCCCCCAACATCAGCACCCAGTGCCCAGTTGCCTCCGGGGCAGGTGCACTTTACAAATATCAAAATAAATAAATAAATAAACATTAGCACACAAACGAACATGTTCATGCTTTCACAGTAAATAAGCACCTTTTAAAAGAGGTGACGCCAAAGGTAACCTGTAAGCCCAGGGAACGTGAACGGGTTGCCGGCGCACTGATGCTGTTACTTAAAAATAGAACAAAAGGAAAGATATATACACGAGGGGAAGCTCGTAACTAATGAGAAATGCAAAATACCTGATTGGGAAGACAAAGCTTGTGAGAGGTCAAGGGAAGAAAATATCCTGTTGAGCCTTGTGAACATTTGTCAAGACAAGTGACAGTGTTGAGCAGGTTAGTGAACCCAGCCTGTCAAACACCAGGGGAAGGGAGTCACTTCCCCCTAATAGTGCAAAATGTTAAATGTTTTAGAAATAAAACTCCCGGCAGGATACCAGGTGGAGACAAATGTGTCTGTTGTTTAAACTGTGAAAGGAAAATCCATGTATGAATTATAATGATGTGGCTCAAGGGGACATCATGTCTTTGTGACCTTGAGCTATGGGTTTGACGTATTAATAGAAGAAGTTAGAGGAAAGCAGTAACATTGTGAACTATGAACAAAATTGTATAGAGAGAAGGCAAAGGTCCCTGGGGAGGAAGGTGCCTTTGAAACTAGAAGTAAAGAGAAACCTTGGGGAAGAGAGCACGATCCCCAAGCTAAGTGAACACTCTAGGGGTGAGAGGAAGTCCTCTTGGCAAATTGGTGATCCTTTTGAAACTGAATGTTAAATGCCAAGAACCTAGGAAAGGAGGTTCTCCACAGAACTGTGAACTTTGTCCACGAGGAAAACCTTTTTGTTGGATTTTGAACTCTTATGTTGAAATTTGACAATTGTTTAACTTTATAAGAAGACGAGGAACATTACCCGTTTGCACCTTTAGAGGTATTTTGGAGTGTGAGGGTCAGAATAGGATTGTGGACACAAGACTTACTTTTATTTGGACAGCTTGACATTGACAGACCCATTAGCATTTTGTTGAGGTAGGGAAATTCCTCTGATTAGGGATAGTGAGGCAATTTCCCAACTCCTTTTCATTTAAATAAAGGTTTTGTCCAACACTATGAAGCCCTTGTGTCCGATTTTCATTCCTGGTCCATCAGGGAGAGCTGTGCAAGCCACAGCACTCAAGTACTATGTAATGTTTATGACATCCGTGTCAGAATGCTATCTGTGAGGGTACATGGGATGAAATGACTACTGCCACGTGAAGAACAGGGATGAAAATAGGCTTCTAAGCTCCTACTCAGCCCTACAATATTACTGGAACAGCAGTGATCTCAATCCTAAAGGTGATCACGGGCACAGCATGAATGTTACGGTAAGTTCCAAAATAAAAAGAAATGTCCAATGTCCTATAAAAATAAGTCAAATTAAACTAAAAGGGTAGACAAACTATTAAAAACATTAACAACTCACCCCTGTAGTGAAAAACACAGAGAATGCAAACATCTGGAGAAAAGAAAAATGCAGGTGCTTATTTATTTACTGCAGGTAATCTTGTAGAAAGTCAAGCAAAGTTCAAGAATATGTTTTTAAGTCAAAAAATAGGGGATTTATATGTCACTGGGACCCAGAGAACAATGCAGCAGGCTGAACCAGTGTTGTATACCTTTTTATGTTTTATCAGGATCTTGGCAGTGTTGAGCTATGCTTCTGGATGCTTTCTAGTGCTCGGGGAGACTCAATGCAAGGAAACTGGCGATTTGGCTTCAGCACTTCCTGGTGCCAAGTCAGCTTGAAGCAGTCATTGGTTGGTGTCCACAACTTGATGCCACAAAAGTGGGCTCAGCATCGGATCAAAAGGTCTTGAAGTGCTGGAAGTGGCTCAAATTTTCTGAGAGTCACAAAAGCAGCTTATTGTTGTCCTTGCCGTGCCAGGGACCCTCTTTTGGGTCCCTGAGGAAAATTGAGTTTGTCATCTGTCCGTGCCAGCCAAGAAAATCACCTGGGGCACTTGTAGGGTTGCCATTTCACCAGGGAGAGTCCTAGGTAAAAGTGTCCAGCAGTAAGTAGCTTGTTTTCTTTAAGAAGAAAGTCTAAACAATCTTTGTTGGTCCTTGTCTTCACCCAATTATTGGGATTTTGGACAGCCCAAGATTCCAGTGGCATCTTCCCCAGGTATTTCAAAGATGATCCCCCAAAGGAGTCACTAAGATGGTTTAATAAAGGGAGGCCACGCCCACCGTATAAAGTCACTTCACCACAGAGAATCGGTCTGCTTCAAGCCTTCTGTAAGGGGACAATCTTGGCTGATGTAGTAAGGGTTATTCTTTGTGATGTCATCCCACATAGAGTGTCTTGTCTGCAGGCAGTTAGGGACATCTCAGGGAGTATGTGTGCTCTGGGCTCATTCAAGATGGCAGATCCCTTCCCCAGCGTGTAGATACTCTCCAAGCTACACTGCACTCGATCAGTCGCCTTAGTTTCTCTAAGATCAAAAGGGGCTCCATTTATTTTCTCCTTGGTGTGAATTCCCCATTATGTTGAAAAGGCCCCTTTGAATCTCTCAGCTCCTACCCCAGCCCAAGGGTATGTATGACCTGGTCTACTGGAAAGGGTATCAACGCTTCCCAGCGGAAAACAAGGCATCATGGGCTGGTTCGGCATGCATTGTGGTTGATACTCCCATGTCCAGACACAATACGCAAACTCCCCTGCTGCTGCGGTTGACAGTGTAAACAAGTGGATGGTATAAAGGACATCAGGTTGGGCTTTGGCAAATATACCTGCATTTTCTCATATGCAACTATATCTATTTTGATGCAGTGGTATATTCACATTTATCCAAAGTACTGCCACCAGAAGATTTATGAGATGTAGTTAAAGATATTTTGAAAATAGGTGCCATAACTATTAAAGGCAGCCCAGGCCATTGGAATCAATGTGATTCCAGAAGGCAATTTTAGAGAAGCACATGTTACTCTGTAGGTGCCATGTTGGCAAATCTATTTCCATCTGTTGGTGTGCAGTAGACTAGGCCCCGTAGAGAATACAGGTGTTGTTCCCCATACTTTTTTTCAGCATGGATCACTGGAAACTGAAGTCTGCTTAGCTGGTCACACTTTCTAGGAGCAAAACCCTCGTTCATTTTGAATAGAGAACATCAAACAAACTCAGGATTGCACCACCTCACAGATAGCATTCTGTCACAATACAATCCTGAGCTTTCTTTTTAGTTTTGTCATTCTAAGTGAAGGTGATTTCTCTGCAGGAAAATGGTGCTGCTAAACAGACCTTCCCCATATAAAAAGGTACTGTCTTTGGTTAGACATGGGCTATTTACATGTCTTGCGTGTGTGTAACATGGTCACTGTCAGTCATATAGCCCACATATGTATACCTCTGCTGTGCACACTTTTCACACCTCAAAGCAGCTGAACTGCAAAAAGACAATCTTTCAGAGAAAAGTACATTACTTCCAGGTTACATTGGGAATATAGGCACTGTCCTTTGGGTGTCCATTCACCCAGGTGTCCAGTGCCAAGGGAGTTAAGGGTTGCTACTTTATCCTACTCTATTCCATTCTGTGTTCCCTGTTTGCAACAGGGTGCCCACAAAATCCACTGATACAGCACACAAACAACATTCAAATCTAATTCCAACACTCCACTAAAAGAATTATTTGCATAAACCAACACATGTGAGTGCTGCTAGCTTCCTAATTACTGTACTGTCTCTCCACATGGTGCTACTCACCCATAAAGTATTCCTCCTCCTGCTGCTGCTCTTCCTACTCACAAATCCTTACACTTTCTCCAATCACGCTAAAACATCCTCCTTTCCCTATCCTTATTATAAAACTCACAATTCAAAACTCCCACTACTCCATCTTTTTTCCACCTCCTTCCAACAACCAAAACCGTCAAGCTTACCATACCTCCTCTAACACCTATCCACCTCGCCTCTTGTTCTCTGAGACTCAACTTCTATACTCTTCCTAACCTCATCAACTGAACATTGCACTCTGGAATGCTCAGTCTGTAAACAACAAAGCTTCCTTTATCACAGACTACTTTTCACTCCAGCTCTCCTCCCCTAAAACTTCTTGCTATCATTGTAACCTGGATTTCTCAATCTGACAGTGCCACTCCAGCAGCCCTACACAACTCCAAATTATCCTTCATTCACTCTCCTCGACTGACAGGCAGAGGTGGAGGTGTTGGACACCTACTCTTTTCCCACCTCAATGCCTCACAAATCTCCCATGGCACGTCCTCTTCTACCTCTTTTGAATTCACCATCTCTACTATTGCTCTGCCCTTCTCGGTTCACATTAACACCATCTATCGCCCTCTTCGTGCAACTGCCCCATCCTTTGATGCTCTTGGGCCACTCCTTTATTCTCTTTCCACTAAACATCACCTCATTCTTTTAGGTGCATTTAACCTTCCCTCTCCAACTAATTCTCAGAAATCTGAACTTCAGTCTTTTCCTAGTGACCATGCTCTCCACACTGGCCATAACCTATCTACCCACAACCAACAGGGTTCTTCCCTGCCAAAAGCTCTCTCTCATCGCTTCCTCTGCCTATCCAGTTCCCACCTGACACTCTCCCATACTGTTCTTCAGCTAGACACATCAGCACCATTCATGGGTATCAGGTAATAAAAATAAATCGTGGCAAAATGTCGCCAGTAAAAAAAATGCTGTGGTTTGACCCGATAAAGGTGTACCCCATTATATCGTTTAAGGGGAGCAGCAGTTGAGGGGGGTGTCCCCCGCTCCCCTTAAATGGTATAATGGGTCCAAGGGGTTGCGTGGGTGTCCCCTGCATGCTTTACATGATTGTGATGGCAAAACCACAGCATTTTTGCTGCGATATTTTGTATTCACTGCCATTTTGCCACAATTTTAAGACATGGAACCCATTCATGGCCCCCCTCACACCTTCTCTCCTTTCATCTCCAAAACTGGAACAGCAGCTCACCTCACCCACCTAAATATTAGGGAAATCAGGCACCTCCATTTGAAACCACCAAACACCCCTTAACCACTCTTGTCTTTTCTAAACTGTGCTACTGTGCCAGCATCCTCTTTGATCTTCCCAACTATGCGTTCTTACCTCTCGACAAGATCATTAACTTCTCTACAAGGACTCTCTTTAAACTCCCTTTCTTCACACCTACTTCCTTGTACCATCACCAGGCTGGATTGCTGATGATGCAAAACAGGGCCAGATATAAATGTCTTCTCTTGGTTCACAAATCTATCCACGGCAAGACACCACTGTATCTATCCTCATCTATCCATCTTTACAAGTCTTCTCATAATCTTCGCTCTGCCTCCTCACGTACCTTTGTAGCTCCTCGCCCTTCCTGTGCGCCCTCTTGCTTCTGCTCCTTCTCTCTTTTTACTGCACTTGCATGGAATTCTCATCCTCGGACATCTGCGAAACAGCCAACACAGATTTACTCAGAACCAAACACTCTTAACCTACCTCTCATCTGCCTGCTAGCTAAAATCTGTCCCTCACCTCGAACCTGCGTCTGTCCCTCACTTCCTCTGCCTCCACTCCAGCACTTCACTCATCATGGTCACATCCCGAGCACAGCTGACCGTACCACCTACCTGCACCTAAAAATGTCTAATGTTCATTGTTCTTAACCTATGTATGTCTACTTATGTATTGTCCCCGGTGACTTTTTCCTTTGCTGCCTTCCACAACCTGGACAGAATGTCCCTCAAACTCACCATAACTGGAGAATTTCAGGGTTTTTTCGGTTTTACTTGGAACCATAAGGTCCCTTTAACAAAGTATTTTCACTAAATTTCATAGGTTTTTTAGTAGCGCAACTTAACCATAACGTCCCTTTAACAAAGTGTTTTTACTGAATTTCATAGGTTTTTAGTAGCACAACTTAACCATAATATCCCTGACTTTATATACATGCAACATAGAACATACTGAACCCCCAGCTAGTGTTTTTGATGTCCGCAGACTGTGCGTATGTCCGTGGACGGACGCGGACAACAGCAACAATACGCAAAAACTCAGGGGGTATCTTAAATTGTTATATCATGCCATATGAACAGTGCACAAGTTCAAAAACCAGCACACAAACACATTATATGTAGTAATAAATAAGAAGTGGAACTTATATATCTAACACATCAACCATCCATTTAAATACCATATGTACTAAAATGGAATATACCAAAAGAAGAAAGATAGGCTTCCAACATAATTACCTCACAGAAACTGCACAACTAGGAGCAACAACAGATCTACAGACCAGTAAGAACACAATTTACCATAAACTAGTAAGTGTACTGCATTTTTCTTATATATTTCTAAAATTTCTGTATTAGATACAATAAAAGTAATATATATATTTTTTTCTTCACAAAAATGTCCAGTACTTTGGAGCGGCTTGAGGAGAATTTCCCACGTGAGGAAATGTCTAAAGATAGTGATACTAATCGTAGACACTTCTCTATATAACCAAATTAATAAGCATCACTTTGTGTACACTTAACATATATATATTTTTTTTAACAGACCATACAAACATTGAAAATAGTACACCAAAAGATACATTGGAAAAAACTCTCCAGCGCATGGAAGAAAAAATGGACATGCTCATGGCAAATTTCAACCATTTGAAAAACTTTGTGGAAGACCACATAAAAGAAAAAAATAAATACCATTGTCCCACATGTACCTGCCCCCCTCCATATCCCAGTCAATTATCCCCAAACCCTCTCCACGAAGAAAAATGTTTTGATGAGACTTCCATCCCTTCATCTCCCCCTATCCATCCTCCTGAATCCCCAAATTCCCCTGTGTTTGTATCAATTTCTGCTTCCCCTTCTCTTTCATAAATTGTACATCTATATATAATAAAACAAAAATATTATATGCGTTTTACTTCAGATCTTTTTTGTGTTTTCAGGCAGTTGGGGTGCCCGCAGACAGCGCGGGTTTCTGGGATGTCTGTAATTAACCAAAATGGGGTTGTCCTAAGGACACTATACCTGTCCGTACTGTCCGCAAGCAAAATGGAACCGTTCTTAGAACACACTCATGTCCGGGATGTCTGCAATTAACCAAAATGGAGGTGTCCTAAGAACACTATACCTGTCCGTAATGTTCGCAGGCAAGTTGAAACCGTTCTAAGAACACACTCGGTGTCCGGGATGTCCGTAATAAACCAAAATGGAGGTGTCCTAAGGACACTATACCTGTCCCTAGTGTTCGCAGGCAAGTCAAAACTGTTCTAAGAACACACTCTGTGTCCGGGATGTCCGTAATAAACCAAAATGGAGGTGTCCTAAGGACACTACAACTGTCCGTACTGTTCGCAAACAAAATGGAACCGTTCTTAGAACACACTCGGTGTCCGGGATGTCTGCAATAACCAAAATGGAGGTTTCCTAAAGGACACTATACCTGTTCGTACTGTTCGTAGGCAAGTTGAAACTGTTCTAAGAATACACGCGGTGTCCGGGATGTCCGTAATTGGGCAAGCGGGGGTCTCCTAAGCACACTATTCCTGTCCGTATTGTTCGCAGGCAAGTTGAAACTGTTCTAAGAACACACGCAGTGTCCGGGATGTCCGTAATCAAACGAAAATGGAGGTGTCCTAAGAACACAATATCTGTCCGTACTGTTTGCAGGCAAGTTGAAACTGTTCTAAGAACAAACACGGTGTCCGGGATGTCCGCATATGCAAAATGGGGGTGTTCTCAGGACACTATACCTGTCCGTACTGCCTGAAGAACATCTATGCACATGCGCACCACACCTGTAAATTCTCCGAACATCGCGCCTGTCCGTCTCACTTGTGTCACAGTTTTAATTAGTTTCAGGACCCGAACACTGTTCGTAGAACACCCGCACGCATGCGCACAACGGTTCCCGTGCATTTAGTGTCCTGCAGACACCTGTTCGCCTTCGTGGACATGTTCGCGGCACCATCATGTGACCGCACCCACGCTGAGTGTGCGTCCTGAATTGTGGACTCTGTCCGGGTCCCCGACCATTTTAAAAGTACCTTTTCAGGCAATCCACAGTATTTATAATAAAAATCCACCAAAGTACATGTCCCAGACAATGACCCTGACTTTCTACATACTTTTTGGAACTTTTTGAGCCTTTTTGGGGTGTTCGATCTGTCCACAGACAGCGCGGGTGTCCGCAAAACGAGCGCCCACACCCCTATAAAAGGCCACACCCCAGAGCTCATCCTCATTGTGTTTCTGGCTATCTGACAGAACACTGTGTACTTTGGCTGCCAATCTTCCAGATTTTGCTGAAACCTGATGGCATCCATGGCTCCTCTACTTCCCCCTGGTGCTACATCTGCCTCAGCACCACCCCCGCCCCCTCCACCACCACCACCTCCCCAAGGGCCTGAAGAGGTGAACAGGTGTGAGGATGTAGAGGAGGATGAAGAGGATGACGAGGATGAGGCAGTGGAAGTCCCTACTGCCAGCACTCTTTCATGATGCCTACCCCCGGGGACCCAGACCAAGTCCAGCAACCCCGGAAGTAGGCATCAAGTTATACTAAGCAAACCCAACAACCCCTGATAGGGGCTATTTGGGTGCAGTCCTGGCACCTATGGCGCCAGGCTCATATGGAGAGCCAGTCTTGGTGCCATAGGCGCCAGGCTCATAGATTAAAACTTACCTGATGCAGACCATGCTGCAAGAGCTCCAAGCCAAAGGAGGCTTGGAAGGGACTACTTTACCTAAGGGACTATTTTTTACTCGGGTGGGGCTGGAGAGGAATACTTACCTGGGAGTACTTTGGAGGCTATTTAAACCACGCCCGAAGAGCAGCACACGCTTCGCGTTATTCTGCATCCAGCAGCGTAACGCTTACCGTGCCTGCATCCAGTCTTCTGCCACGCCCGCCTCAAGTCCGGAGCTCCTAGAAAAAGGGGAGAGAAGGAGAAAAGGTTAGAACAAGAGCAATACCTTTCATCCTTACCTGAATTCCCAATCCATTGCCCCTTCGAGCTGGAAGAAAGAAGTTATTTTATGCTTGTCGCCTCGCCTGCAGCAGTGCCGCGCTGAACTCACTGGCCTTCGCAGCATCTTCACATTCCACCGCATCCTTCTGCATGCTCCAGCCGCACTCCGGCACCTAAGGGGAAGACAAGGACAACAAGGTGAGCCAAGGGAATACACAGAGGCAATATTAGTTACCCCCCATAGACTTACCTGATTTTACCACTGGGGGTACTATTCCTCTTCACGGGTCGGCGCAGCTTCCACTGCATCCTCGCCAAACCCCGGCCCCTAAGGGGAAACAAAAGGACAGCAAGGTGAAACAAAGGGAAAAACAAGGGGAAACCTCCTCGCCACAATAGACTTACCTGATTTTACCGCCGGAGGCATTATTCCCCGAGACTTCATACTTTCTCTCAGCGCCTGAATAAGGGAGAAAGCAACAGGTTACATATTGACATTGTTTTATCGAACTGTGTTGGATAATACAAATCCTTACCTGAATATTACCGGTTGCCACAAGGAACTCTTCGCTAGGGTCAAGCTGCAACCTGCAAGGAATCGGACAAGAGTGAAAGTCAGACATTTGAACTCTTACGAACTACATACTTACGGCGTCTTGCCAGGAATCTCAGAGTCAATATTGTTCTGGAACTCACCAATTCCTTCGAGCCAGTGAAGCAACTGGTTATCTAAGCGCCCCTGAGCTCAATGCAGGATGAAGAGCTCATCTTTCCAAACCATCAGGTGAGACTATGAGAGGGGACACCAAAGGTGATCAGTGGGGAGAACATCGGGAGTGGGGGGGGGTTAACGCTCAACTCCACGGGTGGTTAATTCCCTTTCTCCATTTGCAGAAAAATATTCCTACGGGCCAAGCAAACGAAGCTGGGTGGGCCAGTCCAGTCCGTCATCTCGGCACTACGCGTCACATTGGTGGAGACCGCAGCTGTCCAGTTCAGATAGATGCCCCTCTGGGAGCCAGGTGAGCGTAACACACTCGCCGCGAGTCTTGGGTGTGGCGGTTATTTACCATTCAGGGTAACGTACCCAAGGCGCGTTCAAACAAAGTCACCTGCAACCAGTGCAAAATGGTGCTGAGTCGCAGGAGGCTTGGTTCGTACAGCTTTGGTACGACAACGAGGAAGCGACACCTAAGGTCGTTCCACGGTGGGGCCGTTCGTAAGGTTGTACCTTGTGAGGATCATAGTAGGTTGAGTTCCTCTACTTCATCCTCCGTTTCCGCTCCTCTCACCACAAGAGAGACTCCTGTGGCAGAGCGCATCCCTCCAGCTGCCTCACAGGCCATTCACAATGCTGATGACCCTTACCTTTCGAGGGTCACAGTTTTGTATATGTACTGCGACGCAGTACTCTCCAGGGGGGAGATACTTCGAAGTGCTTTCGAGACTACGGTCTCGGAGCACGAGAAGACCTGCCCACTACCTAAGTAAGGCCCACCCTACACCTTCCTCTCTCCACCCGCCCTTTCGTATCCCTGTGGTTGGTGTCCCCCCTTACCCTCCTTTCCCCTCCTCTCCTAGTATGTTGTATGTAAAAAACCAAAAAAAATATAAAACAACAAAAATCCCCCCAAAAAAAGGCTCTTTTCAGAGCCGCCTTTCACAGTCTAAAAATAGAAGTGACAAATAAATGCGCATTTTTTTTTAGAAGTCCGCGGACAGTTCGCAGACAGTTCGCGGACATCTAAAATGTTGTGGTGCTGCCCTATCAAAATCATTGCACTTTTATCTGGGAGGAAGTGGTGGCTCTGAAAAGAGCCTTTTGGTTGTGTTTTTTTGTGTTTGAAAAGCTTGAAACAGTCAACACCTACTGCAAAATGGATGGCTGTAATTCCACAAAAGGACGCAATGCATTTTGTACATTTCTCAGCAAAATCTGATTACCAGCATAAGTAAAATGGACTCCATCTCTGCGAAAAATATATGTGCTACGAAACATATTTTCATTGTGAAAAGAGGACATGCCAACATCTCCTAGAAACGCACAAACAGCCTTATTAACATTCCGCCTTGCTTTCTCCATTTGTGGACCAAATGAAGAAGAACGCAGCCACATTTGTCTCTGCGCAATACGAGCAAATATTACTTGAGAATTTGGAAACATGTCCATGACCTTCCCAAGTCCTTCTTTCATCGCAAATTGCAAAGAAATTCCTGACACATGTCCTAAACTGTTCCCTCCACAATTAATTATAATTATGTCTGGATGAAGTTCTGTCTCCAAACTAGCACAGAGATGTACCAAGTCAAGCCCCTTCATTCCACGCACTCCATGCCAGTGCACTTCCACATGAGGGAATCCAAGATCTGCAGCTCCTCCACAGCGTTGTGCATGCACCTCCAACCAATGTATCCATGAGTCTCCCAAAATCCAGACAATCTGTTTTCTGAAACACACAGCCATAGCTAACTGTTCTTCTCTCAGGAAAAAAGACTTTCTGACAAACTCTCTCCTTACATAACACACCCAATAAACTTTACTGACCAATCAATTGCTCTGCTCATTCTCATGTACATGCCTCTCCACCCCAAAATCCCTGTATGTAATACGCGATGTCCGCGGACTACCGCCATGTCAGCGGACATATCGTAACTTGGACAGCCCTTCTACCATTTCCACTTCACTCTCAGTGCCATTCACTCATTGGATACAGCTAACCAGTCACACAACCATCCACCAATCACATCCAGGACCTCTACATCTAACTCCATCATCAGAGTTCAGCACTTCAAATATACTGTAGATCGCTCTGAGTACAAGTCTCATATCATTGGAAAGCACTTACTACAAAAACTACTGTACAAGTCTTCAAGACTTCTACTTGCAGCTGCATGCATATCCACATGCATGAATACAAGCTACAGGTATGCATATTTTCTGCACAGTACATGTACAACTCTTATACATGAGTATAAACAGACTAACTGCCACTTAACCTGTATAGCCTATAAAATGAAGTTATTGTCATTTTTTCCATCTGCTAAAATCAACTATCACTTCCAAACCTGTCTGCTATTTCTTCTTTCTCCAAACATTCTATAACACAGCTTTAAAAAACCAAGTGAATTTCATACACTTAACATTCTACTCATTTACAAAGCATGTTGAACTAACATAATATAAATAAAATATAAAGGCTGCACATAGTCAAATGAAACTGCATGCATACACTATGTTCAGAAATCAAACAAGAATACTACTACAAAGACATAAAAATGAATCTCTCAATTAACATCACTGCTATAAACACACAAAATTACTGACTTCTTTGATAGGATATGATATGATATGGCATTTATAACTCGCCTATACACAAGTGTTTCAAGGCGCGACGAGGCAAGGGGGGAACAAAGGGAGGACAGACAACGATCCTACTAGGCCAGGTGTCATTCAGATCACGCAAGTGCATGGGAAGGGGAAAGGAAAAGTGCGCAGGGGGAAGGGAGAGGGGAAAGTGCAGTACATGGGAAAGTAGAATAAATAAGATAAATAAAACGGCCAGCTAGTGGCAAGTGCAAGGAAGTGCAGACATAAGTGCTGGCAGGGGGACTGTAGGGATACAGAAAAACAGGTCCCCAAAGGCAGGGGTAGCCAGGGAGGCAGTGCAGGTGGGCAATTGACGGGGCCTGGGGCAGAGATCAGAAAAGGTGGCCAGGTAACCAGTACAGTTTCAGCCAGGAGGTCAGCAGGGGAGACGAGGAGAGAAAGCAGAAACAAAGAGGAAGGTTTTGAGGTGCTTCCGAAACCAGAGATGGTTCTCCTCAAGTTTCAAGGAGGCAGGAAGGCTATTCCAGAGAGATGCCCCTGCTGAAGAGAGTGATCTGCCACCAACTTGTTGCTTGGAGAAGCGACTGACCCTGAGGGAGTTGGAGGCGGATGAGCGAAGAGCTCGAGAGGGAAGATATTTAGGAAGAGAGAGTTGAAGGTACTTCGGCCCCAGAACCCAGAAGGCCTTGTGTACAATGCAGAGGGTTTTGAACTTAATCCTCGCAGCCACTGGGAGCCAGTGCAGAGATTTCAGTCCTGGAGAGATACGATCCCTGGGCTTGAGGCCAAGGAAAAGTCTCGCAGTCCTATTCTGGATAAGTTGCAGAGGGCGAAGAGTGGAGGCAGGCAGACTTAGATAGAGGCTGTTACAATAGTCCAGTTTAGAGAGGACCAGGGCTCTGGAGACAGTGAGTTTCTGTGGGAAGGAGAGGAAAGGTAGAATACCTCTAAGGAGGTGCAGCTGGTAGTGTGACTTCTTAGAGACGTCAGCGATGTGAGGGTAGAAGGAGAGTGCAGAGTCGGAGATGGCCCTGAGGTTTTTTGCCTTGCAGGTGGGAGTAGGAGGAGGGCCAAGAGAGGCCGGCCAGAGAGCTGCAGGGAAGGAGGGAGTGGGTGTGCCGATGAGTAGAATCTCGGTCTTACTGGCATTAAGGCAGAGGTTATTGGTGGCACACCATTCCTGGATGGCAGACAGACAATCAGAGATCAGGGAAGGAGAGGAGGAGGAGGCCGAGGGTAGCCTGAAAATGAGCTGGGTATCATCTGCATAGCACTGGAAGTTGGGACAGAGAGCGGGGATTTGGTGGGCATGGAGTGCCAGGTATTGGTTGAACAGCCAGGGAGAGAGGTTAGATCCCTGGGGGACACCACAGGTTGATAAAAAGATGTCGGAGAGGAAGGATCCAAGTTGAACCTGGGAGGGTCGGTTGGAGAGGAAAGAAGTCAGCCACGCCAGAGCCTGACCAGTGATACCCTGCTTATCGCAGAGATGGTTGAGCAGGATGGCATGGTTGACAGTGTCAAAGGCAGAAGAGAGATCAAGCAAGATAAGAATGCACGGGGTGTTAGAGTCAAGGTTGGTGAGCAGGTCTTCACGGACGTTCAGGAGAGCAGTTTCCGTGCTTCTGGCAACTCTGAAGCCAGACTGATGGTCATGAAGACAACCAACAGATTCAGTGTGGAGATTGAGCTGGGAGATGGCCAGTTTCTCCAGGAGCTTGCCCAGGAAGGGAGTGATGGAGATTGGGTGATAGTTAGCCGGGCAGGAGGGGGTCGGCAGAGGGTTTCTTAAGAAGAGGGTGCACAAAGGAGTGCTTCAGGGGAAAGGGGAAGACTCCAGTGGTGAAGGAGTGATTGCAGAAATCAGCCAGGGCAGGAGCCAGGGAGTCGATGTGGTCCTTGATAGTTTTGGAGGAACAGGGGTGAACCTGTTTCAACGAGACTTTCATAGATCGGACTTGTCTAGAAACCTTGTCTGCAGAGAAAAGGGGAAAGGCAGAAAAGGAGGGAGGAGGGGTGGATGCAGAAGGGCCAAAGGAAGAGCAGGGAATAGTGGAAGGGAGGCGAGAGTTGGAGAGTGAGGACAGGATGTCCTGAGTTTTAGAAATGAAGTGAGAAACCAGTGCTGTGCAGAGGGCCTGGGAAGGGGCAGGGGAGGTAGAGACTGCGGCAGGATTGGCCAGTTCCTTGCAGATTTTAAAGAGTTTGGCCGAGTTGTTAGATGCCGCAGAGACGCGGGCTTGGATGTGAGCTCTCTTCTTGGTGAGGACAGAGAGCCGGTATTGCCTTTGCAGCAGGCGGCAGGCCAGTTTGTCAGAGGATGAACTTGAAGCACGTCATTTCCTCTCGGCCACCCTACACTTGCGTTTAAGGGTGACGAGGTCTGTGTGATACTAGGAGTTACACTTGACTTTGGGTTTCAGGTGGATTCTCATGACGGGGCAAGGATATCAAGAGTATCAGAAATAGAAGAGTGGAGCGTGGAGACGGCTGTGTCAGGGTGAGAGTCAGTCAGGGGGGGAGGAGGCGGTGAGAAGGTAGCAGCGAAAGCCTCAACTGACACGCGCTTCATGGGTCGGATGACCGAGAAGGTGGGTGGCAGTGACGGAGGTGGCTTGGCCTGCGGGGTAGGGAGGGTGTGGTGGGAGGATAGGAGAAAGTGGTCACTCCAGGAGAGAGGAGTGGAGAGAGGGACAGAGAGGGGAAGGTCTGAAGAGATCAGAACGAGAGTGTGCCCTGCAAAATGAGTCGGCCAGAGGGGAGAATGGTGAGTGAGAGAGAGTTGCAGAGGTCGTGAAAGAGTCCAGAGGGGGGACAGGAGGCATCCAGGTGGATGTTGAAGTCTCGAAGAAGGAGGAGTTGAGCGGTTGAGGCCAGGAGAGAGGAGGAGAGGTCCGCCCACTCAGAGAGGAAGGAAGAAATCTGACCAGGTGGCCAATAGATAGTAGCCACAGTAAGGGAATGGTTAGGGGAGAGAGAGAGCCTGCAGACGAGGTAGAAAAGGCCTAGGTTTCACAGTGCGGTCCTAACACACAATATGCTTGTAGAGCAGCAGAGGAATAACCGCTAGTGAGTGGAAGGAGGGGTAAGCAGGAGGTCAGGGGGGCTGGCGGCTGGCGTCCCCAGCGGACACCAGCAGACACCAACAGGGGAGACACCAGTAGGAGCCACTCTTTGCCTGTGGCCCTTAGCCGAGGGGCTTCCGGGCAGAGGCTGCCCAGGGAAGGATAGTGATAAGGGGAGGGGAGGCCAATCAGGGTGGGCGGGCTACAACATCTGAACTACAAACACCAACTACAAAGAAAACTGCTCATTCCACAAAAAAAGAGTAAGTAAAATACTATCTTAGTTTCTCTGCCTAGTCTTTAAATCTATCCACAATCTTGCTCCCCCTTATCTCATCTCCCTCCTCTCTTTCTACACTCCCTCCCACTCCCTACACTCTACTGATCACTTTCTTCTCACTATTCCTCCTTCCCCTTGTGCCACATCTTGTTTCCGCTCCTTCCATCTCCTAGCCCCCCTGCACTGGAACTCCTTACCTCTCTCACTCCGCTCTATTTCTACCTTTTCCTCATTCTACACTTTCCTCAAATCTCTCGGTCTCCATTCCCCAACATGAAATCCCTCCCACCTTCGTGCCCCTCCCCCTTGCCTTATCTGCTTAATCACCTCCCTCCCCTTCCCTCTCCCCCATTCTCACCTTTAACCCCAGCGTTTCCCTCCTCCTCCTCTTCCCCACCCTTCCCTCTCTCTCACTTCTACTGTACTACTCTCCTTCTCCCCTTCAGTTTAATTGGTCTACTTACTGTTTTCTTGGTCTGATTCTCAATTTTAAATTGCTTCCACTGTTACTGTTATAATGTTAATTGTTAGATGTATCATCTTGTTATTAAAATATATTACTCAAACACACTGTGCGGGTGATTCATGTAATTTGTGCACCAAAAAAACGAAGATTTGTGTACCATTCTACCCACAATCACCATTTATTAAACAGGGATTAGCACGCAGAATGGCACACAAATCCCCGTTTTTTTAGTGCAGAAATAACATAACTCAGCCCCTAGAATATTAGTATTACAAAACAAAGAATTGTTTTAATTTTATACCATTTGATGTACTACTAGTGCTTATCCTCACCACTAGCTCACTTACTACTGTCATCTGAACTGCAGTATAATAACACACAAATAGAAGAATAGCCTTTCCAACTAATTGTAGCTGCCCAATGCACATTCACACACCACCAGATACATCTTTACCATCATACTCAAACACTCATGCATACAGCACACATACATTGCACAACAGCCCAACCCATACCTTCTATTTGTTTGTTTCAACAGACCCCACAGAATGCCTACCAGAAAGCAAGTCCGTAGAAAGCAACGCAGAAATAGAGAAAATGAAAATAGAAATGTCCGAAATAAGCATCCATCTCTAGCAGAATTTGTACAAAAAGTTCAAACAAAACTAAAACTGCTCCTATAAATCTTGATATAGTAGGAAGTAACCACACCAAAAAAAGTATATTAGCAAAAATGTTCCGCCACAGAGTCCTTCAGAATCTTATACAAACAGGAGACAAATCATGCACAGCCCTTAAAAACTACGGTAGAAAAATAATCTTAGAAGCTTTGATAGACAGTGCAATCCTACTCAAAAGAAAGTTATTTATTTTAGTGTTAAACAGAATGAAACCACTAACAAAACTAAGTACTAAATTACAAAAAAGGCTTCTCAATAAACGGAATGTCAACAAAAATAACTTCTTAAATATCTGTGGAGGTGAATGGAGTCACACCACAAGCACAGAACCATATTTCAATGAAGAAGCATACAAACAAAATCAAACAAACTGATTGCCATCCATAGCAGTGGACAAGGTTATGAAAAACATAATAATACCATAATGGAACAAGAAATACTGCTTACAAAAATATCCCCAGAAAACTCAATTCTCCATTCGACTGAACCAGAACGTCCAGTATACAAATGGTCATGCACATCAATGTGTAACATTGCCAAAAAATCTTTCAAATCTTTACGTCAGTTCCTCAATCAATATGTGAAAGGCAAAGACAAAATCAAAATAAAACTGCTGCAAAATATAGATACCTGTCCAGTGCGCAAATACACAGGTCTGCAAGGACATTCATTGGCCTGCATTTCAGGACCTATTTGCAAAAGCACCTTCCATCATATAAAAAAAAACACCTTCCATCATATCAAAATGATATCAACACATCATTCAACTATAAGAAATCTAGTCTATAAACTTTACATTCTAAAAGTCCTGCTTTAGCACTAGCCAATTTAAATAACACTCTTCTACATGGTGCAGCCAAAGAACTACTCGAAGAAATCAACCATATCCAGAGTAAACATTTTGAAAGTGAAAACTTTTTTAAAAATGCAATAGCTTTACAACAGACTAGCAACAATTCTGCACATGGCAACCTTCTACTACACACATACAAATAAGAAATACTAAAATTCAAAAGTACATCCGCTGAAGTACCAAACAATGTGTGTGTGTGTTGCCGCAGAACTTTTTATAAAAGTAACACAAAAACTATAGACATAACATACACAATAGAAGACAATGAAGATTCCAAAGGGTTTGAATTAGCTCTCTACCTTATAGCAGAAAACAAATATGAAATAACTGACCCCTTAACACTTTGCAGTTACTGCACTACAAAACTTGACAACAATCAAACTCCTTCACATGCTATCACAAATAATTTGGAATTATTCCCTCTACCAAAACCCCTGCAACAACTCAATTTATATGAGAGCATCATAATTCAAACAGTACATCCATTTCAAGCAATAATACGCCTTCAACCAAAAACAGCAAAATTACCTCCCTCTGAATTGGTGAAAGGCATTCGCGTCAAAGTAGTATGTTTACCATTAGATCTAAAAGAAAATGTGCACACTCTGGGAGTGCAACGTCCAATAGAACAATCTTTAATTGTCTTAGTAAATGGTGTACCTACAAAAGACAAAAAAAATTGGCAACAATTAGTAGACTTACATAAAGTTAGACAAGCCTTGCAATACCTAAAAGACAATAATGAATACTACAAAGAAATAAATATTGAAGAAAACTTAAGGGAAGAAACTGAAATAATTCAAGAGTCACCAGAAACTGGTCAATTTGAACTTCTAGATCCTGCTACAGTATTTAATATTTTAGACCATTATACAATTCATCCATTACACTCTAATGACACCATAGAAGATGCACTAGAAACATACCAAATGCAACAATCAAAAGGATCACCAATCAGCATATGGGAAAAAAGTATAGAAGCACGTGCTTTTCCTCTACTCTTTCCTACTGGCAAAGGAGGAAGGTACGATGATAGACCCACTCAGATAACAGCATCAGAATTCCGCTCATTATGAATGTATTCTGAAGATCCGAGATTTAGACAAAATGGGGAATACATATTCCACCTACTCTTTGAAAGTGAACTAGCAACTCTATGTTATGGAGTTGCACACACATTAAAATCAGGAACCCACTTTCAAAATATGTCAGCTACGCAATTACTATAAAAAGTGCAAGAAAAAGATGAAGTTTTACAATCAAGCATTACAAATCTGTTAGCAAACATGTGTGGTACGAAAGAGTACTGGTTCCGACGTCACAGAGATGTACGTTGTATGATAAGAAACCTTGGGCCACCCACTTGGTTTGTTACATTAAGTTGTGCAGAATATGCAGGGAAGATCTACATGATTTCCTATGCATATCAAACAAAAACAAAACTAACATAGTTATACTAACACCTGGAGAACTTTGCTTTCTAGATCATGTTAATGTTTCAAGATATTTCCATCATCGCTTCATTGCTATGCTACACTTTATTTGTAATAAAACTGTTCCTCCCCTCAGAGAAGAGCAACACTTCTTTTGGAGAAAACAATACCAAGCCAGAGGAGCACCACATATCCACATGCTTTTATGGATTAAAGATGCTCCTTAATTTGGTCAAGACAGTGATGCCACTGTGTTACAGTTTATCGAAAAATATGTCACTTGTGAAATTCCATCAGAAGCAACAAATAGTGATCTTCATGCACAAATTCTACAATTTCAAAGACACAAATGTGGCAAATATTGTTGTCGCAAATTCAAAAAGAAAGGCAAATACTCCACCAAATGCCATTTTGGTTTCCCTAGACCGGTTACAGAAACAGGTGAAGTGAACAACATCATGTCTTCAGTTAGACATAGTGTTAAAGGTAAATCACCTAAAAATACATATTACATAAAAAGAAAAGCAGAGCTTCAAGACCTCTGGAATGACCTGTCATCAGACAAAACACTGTCTGAGAAATTGTACAGCTTGGGCATAAAATGCTCTCCCATAGAGAATGTGGCTGCTATGAAGTTGCAGATCATTTAACCGGTACTGCTTTGTATGGAAAATCTGAAAATACAGTATGGCTAAGTCTTGGTTCTTCTAAATCTAGAAAAAGAGATGTCAAATCATACGACGACATAGAAACAATAGGCAAAAATGATTCCAACAGCCAAGACATTTCGAAAAACAATTTACTCGACACATACTACCCAAACAGAAGCACCATTTTGGAAACCATGTGTCTATACCAAATAGCCCAAAACTTCACATACAAAAATAATATAAAACCCGATGAAAAAAAAGGTAGATACACAGTGACAAATTGTGAATGCAGCTTAGTAAAACTTACCAAACCAAGTTTAATTAATCATATCAAATTGTCATTAAAAACTCCTCAACATAAAGAACTACATTACATGTCCCTGTTACAACTCTTTAAACCATGGAGAAAAGAAGAAGAAATACTAGATAACTATGACTCCTATGAAGACCTATCAAAGCAAATGAAAGCACTATCGCCGATGTAAACTTTACACAGTACAAAAAAATGTTGCACAATGAACAGCAACACAAAGAAGAACTCCAAGCCCAACAAGATAAGGACACTCCTGGCAGTAGTCAACCTTCTGTAACAGGAAGCCAAGAACCACTGGGACAGCCACTAATAGCAAATGAGGCAGAATTAGCTATGACAGAAGTAGAAGACACCATGTGTCAGTATGAAGATACAGAAGACTTAAGTACACTAAAATCAAAACTAAACAATGAGCAGCGTAGCATTTTTCAAGAACTAACAAAAGAAATTGCACATGGTGTAAAACATGAAAATAAAGACTGTACCTGCCAAAATTACAAACCTAAACTATTACACGTCAGTGGTGAAGCTGGTTCAGGCAAAACATTCTTAATCAAAATCATCAGCAAGTTCCTTCAACAATTGACAAACAACAAACTGTCAGCTGTTTTAACTGCCCCCACAGGTTTAGCTGCCTACAACATAGGTGGTGTCACTTTACACCGATTACTACTCCTGCCAGTAGAACACCAAAACAAATTAGAATATTACAAACTTTCTACAGAAGCTGCAATTGAACTACACAGAGTGTTAAAACAAATGAAAATGCTACTAATTGATGAAGTGAGCATGGTCTCCAACCTAATGTTGGCTTTGATTCACCTCAGATTACAAGAAATACTTAAACCAAACTATGACGAGCTCTTTGGAGGAAAACACATTATTGTTTTCGGAGATCTTCTTCAATTGACACCAGTGAAAGGTGTATCAATTTTGAAACCCTTAGGACACAAACTCTGATGGAAAACTGTTGGCTGCATAGGAAATGTCAACCTTTGGCAACATTTCCAATACAGAGAATTAACAAAAAACAAGAAGCGCAAGCAATATTAAAAACCCGGTACATCCATGCACTTTATGGCCATAACTCATGTGCTACTGATGTTATGGAACTTTTAACGCACAAAAATGTCAATTGTATGTCCTTAATGCCAACTCTTGCAAGCTGTTCCAAATTCAATGAAACAATGTTGAAAAAAGAAATGCAACCAATAATTGAAATTTCCTCAACAGACAAACTGGACGTACATGGTATGACACTACCCATGTGTCAACAAGCCACAACAAGACTAAATACCTTAGAAAATTCTATCTCCAACACAGCTGGTTTAGAAAAAATATTGAAATGATCCTTAAACTGTAGAGTAATACTTAAACGTAACCTTGACGTGGAGCAAGGACTAGTTAATGGAGTACTGGGTACAGTTGTTGGCTTTCAAACATACCCACGTGACATTTAGTTTGTCAATATTCACTTTGACAAACTTTCAGAAGTAAAAAGGATAGGGCGCTCAACAGCTCGATTCCTTCTCTTCAAAGACATGTATGTACGCAGAGAACAATTTTCTCTAACTCTAGCATACACAGTCACCATTCATAAATCACAAGGTCTTACCCTAGACAAAACATTGAAGGATATTGGTAACACAGTCTTTAAAGAAGGCATGAGCTACGTAGCACTCTCATGCTTACGTACACTTAACGGTCTATTTCTAATAAACTTTGATGCAAGTAAAGTAAACGCTGATATTCCTTGCATTTTAGAATACAATACACTACGTTCACTATAAACCCCCATCTAAAAACATATCCTGTTCCACAAAAAAGAAAACGTTGTAAAAGAAAAATAATTCAAACAGAAATGTGACAGGATCTCACTGCAAATCCTCGAAAGAGACAAAAAGAAGCTAATACTTCATCAATGACCACAACCAAAGAAGAACCTATTACTCAAAGTAACTCAGGTAATTCTTCAAAGAAGCAACAAACACTCTGAAAAAATGACTTGGACACAGACCTATCTGGTCCATTAAATTTTCAAATATAACTGGTGTAAATTGCTACGCAAATGTAGCAATGAATATTTTATTTCAATTACCACCAATTGTTGACAACATTTACTTACACAGTACAGACCAATTGTGTTTGCAAATGTTAGTACTTCATAGAAACGCAACAAATAATCCTGACAACACGTATAGTGTTCATGGAATAAGACAAGAATTGGACTACTCTGCTGGAATAGTGAAATTCACCATAAACTCACAAGAAGATCCACAAGAATTTCTAATGTACTTACTACAAGTACTTGAAAACAAAAACATACCTATAAATGACATTTTCCAGATTTCATACATATGGAAACATACATGTACTCTCTGCAACAATGTGACACAGGAACAAATCCCTAATGAGTGCTTCGTGTATGTATCCATACCTAATTGTGAATCCGTTCCATTTCAGCAACTTGTACAAAATGAAAACCATGGTAGATTATGTACTACCTGCAATTCAGATAATCGCTCCACTTTACTAATACAAACACATAGTAAATACATAATACTAATGCTTCTACGTTACAATGCAGATGGTACCAAAAACAACTGCAAGATGACTGGATTCACAAATGGTCAAATAACACTTGGTAAGGAAACCTTGACAACAATAGGTATAATCTACCACGCAGGAGCCACAACCAATGCAGGTCACTACACTGCATATATTAAAAAGAAATGTGGATGGTTCGAATGTAATGATAGTACCATTACTCTAAAGCAGAGATTACCAGCAAATCTTACAAACGCTTATTTAATCTTCTTAAAACCAAAATTTAATAACTAATCTGTATTTAAACATTAACAAAACTTCAATTAAAAAACTATAAACTGTTTCAATACGCCAACAGGTATCTAAATGCCCCAAGATTCTACAACAACCAAACAGATAAATGAATACAGCTAAATTATAACAAGAAATAAACAGTTAGAAAATGCCAACAGGTATCTAACTGTCCCAATATTTTGCAACAACCAAACAGATAAATAAATACCACTAAATTATAACAAAAAGTAGACAGTTAGAATACGCCAACAGGTATCTAACTGCTCCACAAATATGCAACAAGCCAACAGATAGAACATTAGCCAGAAACAACAAGTGAACTCTGAAAACAAACAAACAAATAGACTGTAGCATAACAAAACAAGGATTTTTAATCTACCACACAGGAGCCACAACCAATGCAGTTCACTACACTGCATATATTAAAAAGAAATGTGGATGTTTCGAATGTAATGATACTACCATTACGTTAAAGCAGAGATTACTAACACATCTTACAAATGCTAATTTAATCTTTTTAAAACCAAAATTGAATAACTAATCTGTACTTAAACATTAACAAAACTTCAATTAAAAAACGATAAACTGTTAGGATACGCCAACAGGTATCTAACTGCCCCAAGATTTTGCAACAACCAAACAGATAAATCAATACCACTAAATTATAACAAAAAATAGACAGAATACGCCAACAGGTATCTAAATGCTCCAAAAATATGCAACAAGCCAACAGATAGAACATTAGCCAGAAACAACAAGTGAACTCTGAAAACAAACAAACAAATCGACTGTAGCATAACAAAAAAAGTTTTTTTTAATCCGACATGGATTTTTATTTCCCACAGACCCAACTATTTGAAAAACAAACACAGAAACTGAGCAAATAGCACAGTACACTGGTTTGTAATCTACTAAATATGAGGGTCAAAAAGAATAAACAATGTCTATTATTCAATGCTATAAGTCCCTACAAACTACCAATACTAACATGATCTTTTCTTTTATCACAGAAATTGACAAAGAATATATGTACTCCAGTTACCAAACCAAACAGTAAGTATATTACAATACGTACAACTCATAAATACTACTCCATAACACAACCATTGAAGCAAACAGTGCATATAACTTCGGTCTTGGGTGCATGGCCCATGCACCCAAGACTCTAGGACCTAGCCACAGCCACCGTAGCATATCACACCCTTGGTAGCTTATAACTTTGGTACTTATAACTTTGGTCTTGCGTAGGCCCTGGCCACAGCCACCGCAACAGATCACACCCATGGTAGCTTATAACTTCGGTACTTATAACTTCGGTCTTGGGTAGGCCCTGGCCACAACCACTGCAACATATCACACCCATGCTAGCTTATAACTTCGGTACTTATAAATTTGGTCTTGAACTTTGGTCTTGAGTGCATGACCTTCAGCCATGCACCCAAGACTCTATGCCCTGGCCACAACCACCACAGCATATCACACCCATAGATCACACCCATAGAATCAAACATTTTAACTATGTCATATGGGCAATTTTTATGTCCACAGACACCCTGTGTGTTCTTAGAACCGTTTCAACTTGCCTGCAAACAGTACAGACAGGTATAGTGTCCTTAGGATACTTCCATTTCCGTTTAATTACGGACATCGTGTGTGTTCTTAGAACAGTTTCAACTTGCCTGCCACTGCAGCATATCACACCCATAGATCACACCCATAGAATGAAACATTTTAACTATGCCATTTAGACATTGTTTATGTCCGCGGACATCGTGTGTTTTCTTAGAACAGTTTCAACTTGCCTGCGAACAGTACGGACAGGTATAGTGTCCTTAGGACACCTCCATTTTCATCTAATTACGGACATCCCGGACACTGAGTGTGTTCTTAAAAAAGTTTCAACTTGCCTGCGAACAGTACGGACAGGAATAGTGTCCCTAGGACACCCCCGCTTGCCCAATTACATACATCCCGGACACCGTATGTGTTCTTAGAACATTTTCAACTTGCCTGCGAACAGTACGGACAGGTATAGTGTCCTTAGGACACTTCCATTTTCGTTTAATTATGGACATCCCGGACAACGTGTGTGTTCTTAGAAGAGTTTCAACTTGCCTGCGAACAGTACGGACAGGAATAGTGTCCTTAGGATACCCCCGCTTGCCCAATTACGGACATCCTGGACACTGTGTGTGTTCTTAGAACAGTTTCAACTTGCCTGCGAACAGTACAGACAGATATAGGTTCCTTAGGACACCCCCATTTAGGTCGATAGCGGACATCGAGGACAGTGTTTCTCTCTGTGGACACAGCGAACACAACAGGGGTGCCTGCCATGTAAATAGATACAATATTTGACCCATCTCTTACTCCCCCACCCTGCCTAAACAGTCTTACACGCAACACACTTGGCAAAATTGTATTTCTCCACCGTTTGTCACCGTGGACACAAGATGGCGGGGGTTCCCAAAAATCCGACGCACTCCACGCTCTTCACCATCCAATCAGCGAATATGTCATATGTTTGCGGACATGACGCAAGCCGATTAGCCAATCAGGACACTGTCCACGGAGCAAACAGGGAAGTGTGTCCACGGACCGGACAGAGATATCCCTAATTTGTTGTGACCTACTTTTTGGTCGTTTTTAAAAGAACTACTGGAAGGATTTTCACCAAATTTACAAAAGCACGCTTTCGGCACCAAGCCCCTGCTCCTGCCGCAAATTTGGTGAAAATCCTTCCAGCGGTTTGGGCTGTAGGCGTGAGCAAAGATTTTTCCCCATTCAGTCTATGGGAAAAAAAGAAATTTTGGTACCCCCCCATAACCTTGCCCCCCCCCGGACCAAACCTCACCAAACTTTGCAAAAAAAATCAGAGTGGGCCATATACTTTTTTTGCAAAGTTTGGTGTGGATTCATCCAGGGTGAGTGAAGTTATAAGCCGCCCAAAATGTGCTCTTCCTATGGGATTGCACATTTTCACATGCAGGAGTTGAGAAGCACCATCTCATTTGAGTTTTCTTTGAAAATCTCTATTGGAGCTAAGGGGTGATTTTCATATCATACATCTCTCTATTGATGACCCTCACCTTCTTAATCAGACATTAGAAGCTAAAAGAAAATATGAGATGGAATTACAAGCATGGCTAAAGTTAAAACAATCTTTAGCAGCACTGGGGTGAGGGCTTAAACGTATCCCATCCCAGTTATTGAATACTAGCTTCATTAATACAGTGGCAGAACAGCGGTCCCTTTTAAATGTAGGGGCAGTGTTAAATTAATCTCTTAATAAAAAGACAGATATAGAGATTGATGAAGGGATTATATTGAGCATTAAATACCGAATTTGCTGACTTATTCCCCACCTGGGATTACGTCTTCGGTATTGAAATAGCAGAGACATCTGCAGGCTTCTGCCTTTGAAGCTGCTCCCACAACACGTGGGTCCAATTAAACCCAAGGAAACTATCATACGCTTGGTAAGAATTCTCCCACCTATCCAAGATGGAGAGCATTTCTTTCTCAGGGTGGGCAAGTGGCACTTCGGGGAAAGTTGGAAGGCAGAGTGGAAAACCTGAAAGGAAGGGGGATAATTAGTACATTAGACCCTTTTAGGGGTCTGCAGAGGTCCAGGGGAGCACACCAAGCAGATAGAAAGAGGCTAAAGACCATGGCCAATGTGGCTTTTACAGTACATCACTACCTTCTTAACCCCACGAAGTACCTGCAAATCAAGGACTCTGAGTATGGCACTGCAAAGTAAGAACAATCTGTAAGAGAGACTTGAATTGGCCTTCAACAACTGGCTAGAAAAATAGGCAATCCCCTGTTAAGATTTGACTAAATATGGGGGTGAAACCCCCCATTTGATGAGCCATCATTTGGACTAATTTTGGAACAGAAGAAGAAACAAGCAGCACTATTGTTGGGGCCACAGCTGTTCAAAATCCCCTGCATAGGGTGAAGACATGATTTCCAGGAGAGGTGGCAGTGCTCTGCCTAGCCACAAATGGGTGACACATGAAGAGATTGATGGAAGGAAAGCGTGCCTGCCACTGAACATTGCTGGTACCCAGGTGGCACTGCCCAGGACTGTGGCCAAGACCCTGCAAGCATCGCCAGAGTATTTTCATGGACAGGAAAACACAGGGCAAATATAATATTCCCACAAGGGGCCGGCTGAAAGGATCCACAATGTGCTGTAAGTCCAAAGGTGATGCCTTTGGTAATGCTGATTGTAGAACCTGTCATTTACTGATTGTAGCCACATCGAGCCGATTGAGCTGACATCAAACTATCATCAAACTGATGATTCAAGCTACTTTCCCCATTGCCTGTGCCGTGAGCTATGCTTTGCTGCATCAAGCCACCTGGAGAATCCAGTCAAGTCAAGAAGTGGACACAGTCACCATTGATCCTATATTTTCGAGACTTATTCGCCACAAATAACCATCGAGATGGAATATTTGCTTTATCAACTTCAAATCACACATGAAGTGAACTAGTCACTTAAACTGGGACCAGTGCCACCTGCAAACCCATGAGTAATGCCCCACACAACAGTGCTTGAATCGAGTTGGGCCATTGCTTCTTCAAACCACAATTCTGGTCATTGAAAAAGGGCCAGGGAAACCTGCTTCAAGCTGATGAGCCACTACAAAGGACTAAGTAAGAAATATAAATGTGTTACTGACCCCCCTGCTACCCAACATTATATATTTGCCTTTTCAAAAAGTCAGGACACAATTACATGTCTTAAAAGACTTTCTGAAAATACATATTGGGAAATTCTGCAGTTCTGCTCATTTTTCCTCCAGTCATTTTTACCTTTTGTCATAAGCACACTTATACGTTTGCCTTGATTTATGTATTTGCTTCACAAGGGTGGGATAGTTTAGTGTGTTTGACCACTTGTCTGTGTATGAGTAAAGTATTAATATTTTATCATAACCCTCTGTGGATACTCCTTTTATTTTGCCACCACAGTGCTATTGTTGTTTGCATGCTTCCGTACTGGTTCACACATCCCTCGAGAACATAGCAGGGCCTCGACCCATGCTATCTTAAGAAGAGAATGAGGTTTTACAATTCAATTGCAGTGGCAGCTGCTTATGTAGGGTGTAGTTATTGGGAAAAATGTTAAATAAAAATAAATAAATAATTGTTTGGACCACCTTGGCAGGTGGAGCGTGCATGGCAAGCAGGCACAGGGCAGCATACCCTGCTACTCATGTTTTCTCCTTGAGCACACTGCAGGGAGCTGAAGGGCTCCGCAGATACCGTAAATAATTCCTATAGATGGATGGTGGGGTGCCATAGGTCTGGCCCCGCAGATGTAGTTATATGTGCAAATAGCACAGTGCCTCTTAGTCTGTCATAGCCAGAGACCATAGCTAAATTTCATTAGCTGTTTTGTAGCCAGCCAAATTGAATCTGATTGAGCTGGTGGGTGGGCTAGAGTCAGTGGCGCATATCAAAAACAGAAGAGCACAGTGCACAATTTGTGAATGTTTACAAAGAAAGCAACAGGTAAGACTATTCTAGCAGGAATCGTGCCATGTTAGCAAAAATAATTGACTTTATTGTTTTTTAGCATAAAAAGAGAGACGACACAGAAATGGTTCATAGAAAGAAATGTAACAAAGGCTTACAATGAAATGCAAACATATAGAACGATTAATCAGAATGTAACTGAATTAAATTAATAAAAATCAATACATTGCAAGACCTGTGTCAACCGTAAGAAGACACATGCTCACACATCCACCAGACTCTCAGCCTCAAACACTCATCCTCATATACCTCAAACACGCATCATCATGATAGTTTATATCTAAAAACAAACACCATACTCATAAATCAAATTATGTGAAGATAAACACATCCAAATGCTGGTAAGTTTATCCCAGCTGTTGTCACACTTTTCTCTGGTTGTGCAGCAATACTTATCACCATAGAGTTCATCCTTCATATACTACTGCCAACTCAAGTTTTGGCCATACGGTGTAAGCAGTTCATATACAGACAACCAGCATCATCATCTAGTTTTTTATTACTAGGTGATTTCAACTGCTGGTTGGGCCACAAGGAAGATCCAGTGGCCGCCGATCTAGAGATGGCATTGGCTAATCTCGATTTGAGCAGATGATTTGTTCATCGACTAATAATCTTGGTCATAGGCCAGACTGGGTCTCCACCACTAATGTCATAACGAAGAACTTTCAGGTATCCCTTTGCCATGGTTGGATCATGCCTTCATACATTTCACCATCCAGGCCGACTTTCCTAAGAAACTGAAGGCGAAGGGAACGCATTGTTCAATTGGTAGAAATTTAAAGCTGGTCACGCAGGAAAGAATTGAACCACTGCTCAGCCCTACTATCAACTTTTCTTCCCCAAATTTAAGAATCTCAAATGCCCAATCAGAGGTTAAGGAACTGTGCAATATACTTAGGGAACAAGAAACCACTATCTCTCCCAATGCTAATCTATTAGTGAAGGATGCAGCTTGGTGTAAGGAAATCCAGGAAGCGATGTTTAACAAACTGAATTATATTAGAGCAGATATAGTGTACAGAAAAGACAACCTTCTTAATGACTCTAGTGAGGTTATGAAGGAGATGTTTAAAAGATGTTCTTCCATTCCATAGATTAATGTCTCCACTATCATGGTCGACGAGCTGTCAGTTGTAGTGAATAAATAAAAAACAACCAGATATAAAGGTGACCCTTGCTTGGCCATGATAATCAAAACATGTCCACCAACATTATTGGCAGCTATTTGGAAGTTTGTGAATGCTTTGTTTACACAATAATTTGTGCCGCCGCACTTAAAACAAGCATGGATTACCCCCATTCTTAAAAAGCCCAGCCTACCTGCGGAGGTGCTTCTGAACTATAGGGCCATCGGGCAGTTTGCTCAACATCTGAATAACTTCCCTGTTCTTAACTGTCGTCTATCAGGATTCAGATCGGGCTATGGGACGGAGACCACTCTATTGGTACTAAAGTCCAGAATCCTGGATCGTGTGGACAGGGGTCTTTCATCTATGTTGATGCTATTGGATCTATCGGCCACCTTCGACCTGGTCGACCACTCTATACTGGTCACCAGGTTGGAGGAAGTGGCCAATTTCTCTCCAGCAGCGGTACGCTACATTGCTTCATTCCTGAACAAAAGAGAAAGCATAGTCTTTTTTGAGGAGGCGGCGGCCGACCCGGTTTCTGTAGAATTTGGTGTCCCACAGGGTGCTTGCATCTCTCCCTGCCTTTATAATATATTCCTGGCTCCTTTCTTCGCCCTGTTGGACCAGGAGGGGATTGTGTTTACCAACAATGTGGACGACACAGTGTGTCGTCCCCATAGTTGGTACTCATGCCTGGGACGAAGTCGAACTGAACAGAGTCTATACATCCATTGAGAACTGGATGGTGTGGAATAACCTAGCCCTGAATAAGGCAAAGACTGGTTTACTGATTATTGGTACTTAGCCCATGTTATCCAATCAGGGCCCTGCGTATGATAGTTTTCAATTGGGAGATGTTCAGATAACTCCCCAAAAGAATGTTAAAACCTTGGGTGTTATCCTCGACCAGCAGCTTACTATGGAGGCCCATGTTCGGAGCCTTGTTTCTACAGCAGCCTATTATATTAAGCGTTTAGCTCATCTTAGACCTTTTATTTCACAGGCCAACACCGAGACTATTGCAAGAAGTATTATTGGTGCCAAAATATATTATTGCTGCAGTCTCCTAGTTGGACTTAGCAAAACAGAAAGGAACAGACTACAAGTAATCCAAAATGGGGTTGTGAGAGTGGTCACGGGGCTATCCCGCCGAGACCATGTCTCGGATGCCAGACGAGCACTGTACTGGCCACGGGTGGAGGCCCGTGTCCGTTACTGCCTGTTAGTGATTAAGTTTAAATGTAGACAGGGCATTATGCCCAGCTATTTGTAGGATCTTGTTGCGGAAAAAGTTCACAGTAGATCCCTCCGATCCAGCAATCAGAAATGTTTAATGCTCCCGAGATGCAGAACCATGAAGGCAGAAAAGGGTGCGTTCTACATTGCTGCGCCAAAAGCCTGGAACAACCTACCTCTGGATCTTACATGTCAGATTAACTTGGAATCTTTAAAAAAAAGCTGAAAACGTGGATGTTCGTATGATTTCCCCTCTTGGTCTCTCCCAATGAGCTCTCTCGCCTAGTTTTGCTAGTGCTTTGCTTTTCATTTTTCAGTGCCCTAATGCCCATGGGTCTATGGCTTGTGCTCTATAAATGTTTTAAAGTAAAGTAAAGGGCAGATATGAAACCACGAATATCTGGTGGGCGCAGCAACAAAAGCAACCTCCCCACACTCACCTCAGCACAGGATATATATATATATATATATATATATATATATATATATATATACACATATATATATATTAAATGAAAAAACTTTCTTAAAGGGACGTTATGGTTAAGTTGCACTAATAAAAACCTATAAAATTCAATGAAAAAACTTTGTTAAAGTGATGTTATGGTTCAGTTGCACTACTAAAAATCTATGAAATTCAGTAAAAAAAACTTTGTTAAAGGGACGTTATGGTTCCAAGTAAAACCGAAACCCCCCTGAAAATGCTAGTTATGGTAAGCTAAGCAACCATAACTCGCGCCACCACCATGCATTGCTAAGACTAACACCCAGGAAATCAAAATGTCACCTTAAAATTCTGCCATTTCCCACCTTCTGGAATCATTTTTAAAACTTCTACACACTTTTTGCAACTAATTCAACTACTTCTGCATCCGTAGCCATCTACGAACATCTGACTTCATAGCGGACCTTCCGGACGGTGGTGCGCAGCATGATGACGTGTCCGAGAACCCGTCCGCACTTCACAATAAGATCTCTGCTTTGTGGACAGTTCAGAACTGCATTTTCTACTGATCTAGGAACTTTCAACTTCAAAGTTTCCCTTGCACAGCTTCAACACCTATTCCTACTCATTATCCATTAACAATCTAGTACACAGTACATACTTTTAGCAAAACTGATATTTATCTTAAAAGGGCATCAGCTTATGCCATCCCTCCTTCCCAAGAGCCATCACCACTGCTGTAATCAAGGAGCATGAGAAACACTGTCCCCTACCTTAGAAATAACACACGCGCAACATATTCCCTTGTCCACCTACCCCTCCATATTAGTGTTTGGTTCCTCTTCTCTCAATTCCCTCCCCACCTTTCATTCTCAGAATACCTGCCAGCAGAAATACATCCAAAAGCAACAAAAGACATATTCCTTTAGGAACCACATTTCACATTTAAAAAATAGAACTAAAAAAAACATGTATAGACTCCATCTACTTTATATTTCTCAGTAAAGTACATAGACTCAATGAGATTTTCCAACATTTCCATTTGCATTTTGTGTTATGCTAATGGAAATACTGTGGCGTTCATCCTCCGTTCCAGGGACTGAAACGGTGGATACCGGCCCAGCAGCTCAAGTTATCAGCCCAAGCGAAGCGAGGGTGGATAACGAGGTCTCTGGACCATTATTCCCCCATTCCAGCCCTGAAATGGAGGATGAAGGCCATTAGCACCCTAGGTTCTCAAAGGAACCCGGGGTGCAAAAGGAACCCGGGGTGCCAAAAAATTGGATTTTTCTTCCTATTCCAGGACGTCTGCGGCGTCCAGTTGTAGGAACGAAGATCCTTTTCCAAGATGTCCACCATGGAAAGGGAAGGCGAGGGTTCCATACAGAGCCACTCTTCGCTTTCCATGGCAGCCTACAGAAGGCAAAAAGAGAATCCTATGACCATATTACCACAAGCACATTTTTCTTCCCTTTCAGATCTATCCTAATTTCGAATACCTTTACCACAAAGCCAGTCCCAGGTGGACATGGCCACTTTAATCCTATGTTTTGTCCCATGTGGTTATGGCCAGTAGCCAGATTTTCCAGATCATGACCTTATTCCATGACCCGGCAATCTGGCCACTGCCCATGGCCACAGGCTGCCCCTCAGTCACTAAAGGTATACCGCTATTTTTTGTAGCTACATTATGACACTTGTCAAATAATAAAACACTGGCACATTTGCAAAACCATGCTTGTAGCTCCTTGCCTATGCTCCTTACGCAAGTTTGCTGGAAATCCACCCATGTTTTATTTTTTCAAAAGTGTCAAATGTATGCACATACAATCTTCATATAACCTAGCCCCCACTTGACAAAATCCATTCAGACTTTATGAAAACATCTATATCTAGATCTATGATCTTTTTACAAACCTTTGTGTAGATTTGTCTAATGGCACCACATTTATAAGCCTTTACAATATTTTGGGACCCCCCCTCTGATTTTGCTGCCTCTTGACAGAATCCCACCAACATTCACAAAAACATGTATATCTTGATCTATTATCAGTTTGCCAAATGAAGTTTAGATTCGTCAAATGGCACATCATTTATAAGCCTTTACATTATTTTGGGACGCCCCCTCTAATTTTGCCCCCTCGTCACAAAATCCCACCAAACTTCGGAAAAACATTAATATCTAAATGTATTATCAGTTTCTCAAATTAAGTCTAGATTCGTCAAATGGCACCTCATTTATAAGCCTTTATATTATTTTGGGACCCCCCCTCTAATTTTGCCCCCTCATGACAGAATCCCACCAAACTTTGCATACTTACTCAGAATCAGCTCAGAAATATACATGCAACATTTCATGCAGTTACAGTAAGTGGCGCTAAAGTTATAAGCCATCCAAGAACTGCATTTCACCAACCCTGTAATGCTGAGATGTCAGCAAACTTTTCAGGACTGTTCGCGAGCATCCGAACTGTTTGCGGCTTTCGCGGCAAAAAACACTAATTTGTTTTGCTTCTTGAAGCCATATCCCATCAAATCCTCATCACCTCTCACCTCCACCGAGATAATTTGATAAGTTTGACAAGTGCAATGTTGTGTTTTTTAATATGTTTTTACCGCGATGTCCACGGACAGCGGCGAAGTCCGCAAATCCAAGATGGCGGGCATTTCCAAAAATCTGACGCACTTCACGCTCTTCACCATCCAGTCAGCAAACACATTGCATGTCCGCGGACATAACGCAAGCCGATTAACCAAGCGAACAGGGAAGTGTGTCCGCGGAGTGGTCATAGATATCACTAATGTTTTGTGACCTACTTTTTGGTCGTTTTAAAAGAACTACTGGACGGATTTTCACCAAATTTACAAAAGCACGCTTTTGGGACCAAGCCGCCGCTCCTGCCACAAATTTGGTGAAAATCCATACAGCGGTTTGGGCTGTAGGCGTGAGCAAAGTTTTTTCCCCATTCAGTCTATGGGAAAAAAAGAAATTTTGGGACCCCCTTATAATTTTGCCCCCCTGAACTAAACCTCACAAAACTTTGCAAAGATATTCAGAGTGGGACATATACTTTTTTTGCAAAGTTTGGTGTGGATTCGTCCAGGGGGAGCGAAGTTATAAGCCACCCAAAAAGTGCTCTTCCTATGAGATTAGCAACTTAATCATAACTACACGGCCACTACCGTGGGCCGTGTAATATATATATATGCAAGCCTTGTGTCGACACAACCAGTTTGTCAAGAAACACCAATAGATGCTATCTTAATTGAGAAGTTTGGGAGGCCATCAGTCCAGGACAACAACAGAGGTAGCCAAGTCTCACAGAATGGACCCAGTGACCTGGGGCAAAAGTCTGTTTACTGCCTTTTCCTCGACAGATGCTGTCAGCATGTCATGCAACAAGAGTCAGTGGCGCACAATAATTTAACACCTAAAACCCAACGCTTTTTATGCAATCTTTGTGTGAATTTGGTCAGTATATTGCAGTTAGTTACTCACTTTTCCCAAATGTTCTTGAAAGGGAAACCTGTCTTAAGGGGTTCTGGCTTGCTCGATGTCCTTGTTCGCTCTCAAGTCCAGCCTCCAAATTCTACACCCCACCACCTTAAAATCACCAGCTGGCACTGTTCAATTGTAGTAGTGGTGATGGGGATGCATAAGGTTTATAAACCACCACTCTCCCGTGTACTATTGCTGGCTAGTAGTGATTTGATCACAACATCATTTGTCTGCATTTTGTGTGGGTTGCTTGTGCAACATATTACACTGAATAAAGTATATCTAAAAATAGATTTGCTATGTTTATTTGGAGGTCTGCTACAGATTGTAACTCTTTGTAAACCCTGTTTTTTTTTAATTGGCTGAGTGACATTAGAATTGATTAAATAATGATTACGTTTATTCGACTTGGACTTTTGCTGATGTATGATGCAATTTCTTCACAACAGCATTGTGTTTAGACATTTGTTCTCATTTTGCGTGCTTCAACGCCTCAGAGTATGTGAGTATTTTAAAGCAGAATAGCTGTCCTTGTGGCCTACTGTTTAAATCAATTCCTTTCTTCCTTCCTTATTTCCTTATTTCCTTTCTTCATGTCTTCTTTTTTTTGATGTAAAACTTGTTTTGTACGCACAGCTTCGTCGGAGCTGTTCCAATTAGAGTTCATGGCCTTCCACAATTGAACAGCCTATGCAGTGTTACAAATACAAGGATGTTGTCCCTTCTTCGAGATGGGAGAGCTCTTCTCATGTGGCCAGGGGGTGGTGTATTGTGGGAGGATCACATGCAGAGGGATACCCCCTGTGGATGAGGGCTGGCAGCCAAGTAGAGACACGGTATAACAGTGGCAATATCTCAGCTTCATCAATCTCCTACCCTCCTGATAGATCTGTAATAGTCTATCAATCCATATCAATCCATGTACTGTCTAAGGTAGACACATTCACCCCTTTACATAGTACTGGGACGAGGAAGAATAGGGGATGCACACTTGACTTAAACTCTGACTCAATTGGGATGACGGACAGCATGACTGAGCGTATGGAGAATGAGGACATCAATACTAAGACAAGGAAGATGTGCAGTTATGAAAATCAACCCACGGACCAAAGTGAACGGTCCAGACTATCACAGAAAGTCTATTTCAATAGCTCAATAAAAAAGGGAAGAAGGACTGCATATGGGAGTCAGGCTTCCCCGAAGGAACTGCAGGAGCCTGTCCGATGCTGCTGGGAGACCACGAGGACGCGAGACGGAATGTCGAAGGCGAGCCCGAGAAGGAGAATGAAACAGCAAGTGGGAGAACAAAGTCGGAAGACGGTCCTGAGAGCAAGGGAGTGAGGATGCTTCCCCGAAGCAGACTGGTCTGGCGGAGCTGTCGCAGACCTCCTAGAGTGCAAAAGGACACTGTGCAACCAAAGATTGCTACACAGAGCAAAAGATGGAGCAGAAGCCCACGTAAAGCAGAAACAAGGTACACGAGTGGGCAGAAAAGCTCCTAGGAGCTGAAGAGGTGGTGGCAGAGGTAGAGGGGCAACGAATATCCCAGGCAGAGGGAGAGTAGCAAGGAATATTCTGATTACCAAGTCTGGGATCCACATACAGGGAATTTACAAAATAAAATCACATATGGTATTATTTGGCAGGCGAGTGAACCGAGTTTACCAGAAAGAAGATTTGCAGAAACCAGGCGAGGATGGGACTCACACCCACAAGTCAGTTATCTATCGTTATAAGTCACAGTGCCCGGTGAAGGATACATCAGGGTGACTTTGTTTGAAGGAAAATTAACCAACTGTAGTACTTGGCAGGGGAGTAAACCAATCATATTTAAAGAAAATATACAGGAAGCAGGCGAGTTGAAGACTGCATCCACAAATCAATTCTTCATCTTCATAGTCCCAGTACCAATTACCTTGAGTGTGAACATTTAAGTTTCATAACCACAGTACCTGGAAAAGGAGTACACAGGTTGACTGTGTATACAGGAAGACCAAAACTAGGGTAATGGAAGCATTCCCTCAGAGGTTTTTGTCTACAAGAACGTAGTCCAAAGAAGAAGAGAGTCACAGTACCTGGGAGAAACAAAAACCAGGTTAGCATTGAAATAAGAAGAGGAGAAACCAGGATAAAGAACACAATTCCTCTAACCTTTTGTGATAGACTTTCTTGACAATTGGAATTTTGTTTTGTACATCATTTTGGAACTTTATTGTTAAAAGGAAATCGACAACCTTTTTAAAGGGAAAGTTGTACACTGTACTACGGCCAACCTCGCTAACCGCATTGAAAGGCTCCAGAATGCAGTGGCTAGAGTGATTTTACGTCCCCAGCACGAACACATATTGCTCCACTCTTGAAACAGTTGCATTGGCTCCCCATTGAAAAACGGATTCAGTTTAAATCCATGTGCCTGCTTCATTGAGCATTCCATAAGGGTGGAGCGAAATATCTTCAGGAGAAGTTTGTTCATTATGTTCCCACCTGCCCTCTCCGATCTCAGTATGCCTTTCTCCTCTCGGTACCCTGTATCAGACGGTCACAGATGGGAGATAGGGCCTTTTCAGTGGTGGCTGCCATTGCGTGGAATCAGTTACCCATGGCACTACGTGCAACTTCCCATCATTTTGCTTTCCAGTGATCCCTTAAGACCTTTCTTTTTTTAATGCATTGTTCGCTCTTGCACCCATTATCTTACTGCTCAGTGCCAAGATGCCTTCGGGCATATGTGCGCTCTTATAAATTTATATAAGATAACATAACACTTCATCTGGAGACCTAGTTTGTGGATCCATCAAAATTCTATTGGAATTTTGTTTGTGCACTTTATGAAACTTTTTGTGGGAAGTTACAGACTTTGAAGAAGAAAATCCTCCCACTTTAGTTTTAGCTATTAGTGTGGGGCTAGAAGTAGGTTTTGGACATAACGGTGGACAGAAATTATTTGGACATCCTGACAGACTCCTTAAACTATCATTTTGAGGCAGGGAAGCCCCTCTTAGTGTAATGGAAAGAAAGGCATTTCCCCAACCCTCATTGCGTGAAACATTAAAGTCTATAACCAAAAACATTCCAACAGTGCCTCAATCTCTGACTTCTACACCCTGACAGCAGACACTACCTGGGGCAGCAGTGCTTAGGTTAAGCCTTTCCCAGAATTGAAAATACCCGCAACAATCTCTTCTGTTTTTACTGTTTCATTAATAATGGGAAGCTTCTTTTTTTTTAAACACCAATATTATTTGTGCATAAATGTTTAATGGCTAGATAAGTAAGGTATAATTATTAGCCAAGTAATGCAATAACCAGACTATTGCTGTGTGTGAGTATCATTTTCCATGTAGCATGGAAATCCCACTATAAAGATGTAATAAACTAAAAAAAGTCCCAAGTTATGGCAGCATTGATTTCCAAATCTTCTGCCAAATAAAACAAGGAAATATTGCAGCACAAAAATATATACGCTTTTCAGCATTCATGCTTGATTAAAAAGGTTTTCGGCATCTGCTAAAATGACAGAATTCCATTTCTGGATTAAAAACAGACACAAGACAGATCCTTAATTTCCCTGATTCATGGGGCGTAGGGTGGTGTGTCTTGTGTTCCCTGCCTTGGTCCTGCATGCATGCTTGCCTGAGAGAATGCCTGATGGAATGTTTTGCATGTGGAATGGTGTGGTGTGAGTGCCCCTGTAAGCTCCAGGAATAGCAGTTGGAGTGAAACAGCCTGTGAGAGAGGAGGCTGGTGGATATCTCCTGCGTACCTTCCTACTTACTTACCCTTGGACTTACCTGATGTATATACCTTGTCACTGGAACTTAGTAAAGAAGTTCACTTCCCTTACCTGTAGTATCAGACTTTCATTTCACCCACAACATAGGGCAACTATTGCTCTTGGTATTGGATATCAGAAATGGACTAGTCATAAGAATATGCTGCTGGGGAAATGAGTGAATAACTACTATTAAGTCATCAATGAAAATTATAAATTGCATAATTAACCCATGACATTCGTAGAGGTTGATACAAAGATTGTGAATATAGAGGCGACTGGATTTTATTGCTCTACTTCACTGAGTACACACAAATGATCTTGTTGAAGGTTATTTACTGATGTATAGGTATGTCACACTTGGGTTGGGATTATTAATATGACACTATATATATGTGGTTTTTTGGAATACCTGTTATAAAGGTCTAGAATACCTTGGCTCACATTTACTTATATCTACACATGTTTTGAATTACAGCAAATGTTAAGAATATTCTTGCAGTGCAAAGTGGTTTGGGGTTAAACTGTAAGGGAAGGGTTGATGAGGCAAACGTTAAAATTGAAGCTCTAATTTCATAAAATAATTTATTAATTTGTTATATCATAAGGAAAAACAAATTTGGGGCAAATAAAATTGGAATGAAAACTGTATGGGAACTCCATATGAGAGATGTTAAGAGTCTCTGTATTATTGAAGAAGGGCGTAATCTTTTCAATATGCAGTTAAATAATAGCGGGAGGGAGCGTGGTACATTCAAACTGTTAGTTGCAGGACCTAAGTTTGCATTGAAAATAAGTATCTATAGATACATATATGTGAGATAAATAGAGAAGGGAATACTATATACAGTGGCGTACAGATGGGGCAATTTTATAATTGAACAAAACAGTCATTTTTCAAGATGTAAAGACTATTGAATTAATGTAAAGTTGGTAATGACTGGAGCAGATGATTAAATTCAACGGTGATGTTGGGGTTTACTTTTGGTTGGTGTAGTGCACATTGTTATAGTAGCAAGAGTCATGGAAAAACAATGCATTGAATAAGGGGATAGAAAATTATGGCTCTTAAAATAAGAAGTGGGATCAAAATTTAAATAAGGTCTCTTAAATTTACAGTGGGTCTGGGAAAATTGGGGGCGTTCTTAGAGGTAGTATTAATAAAAGAGGGTACATGCTGATGTATATAATTTGAGTTTATTAGGCATGTTAGGTGTTTTTGTTTAATTTGGCACTGGCACCTTTAGCTGCGTACATCTGGCAATGTGAAATGGTTGAAGGAAATAGTGTAGGGAATACTGAGGTCAAAATATTGTCTTATACAGATTATATGCTGCTTTTACTGTCAAACCCAGAAGTATGTGGATCTATATTAAAAGAAATGTTTGAGGAAGTGTGCAAATTATCGGGACACACAGTAAATTGGGACAAAACTGGGATTTTTCCATTATCTAGGACATGCAATACATTTTTTGGGGAATCTTGGAATTGTAGATGTTCACCCGGAGGTGTTACATATTTAGGAATACGTATTATAGGAGATTTAAATAAAATAATTAAATGTAATCTAGATCAGGTAATTGCCAAAATATCATTAATAATTAAAAGGTGGGAAAGTCTGAATTTGAATCTGTGGGCAAAAATTAACGCAATCAAAATGGTTCTATTGCCCAAAGTGTTGTATGTTAGTCAATCAGTCCCACTATTAAACTATAAAAAACAACTGTTGAAGTTTGATAAGCTCTTTCAATCCTTCTTGTGGGGAATCGGCAAAAAACCTTGTGTTCCAAAATACATATTGAAGCAAAAAACTGAAGAGGGCAGATTTGGATATCCGAAACTAGTGAAATATTATAAAGCCTTTCTGCTTAAGAAGAGTTCATATTATTTTAGAGAAGAAAGTGTTAAAGAGCCAATCTGGCTACGTATGGAAAGAGAGATTTGTGCACTGTATCATCTAGAAAATGTTTATACTATGGGAAAACTGTCTAATAAAAGGCTAACATTACACTCAATAGTGGCAACCAGACAGGCCTTGGGGTTATGGTTTAGGGAAAATGGCCAGAGTTACAGTTTCAGCCCAGATGCATCTATTTGGCATAATGCGACATTACAACTTAATAATAGATGTCAGAGTTGGAAGAGCAGGATTAAAAAGGGAATTTTGAAGTTAGGTGATATACTGGATGAACAGGTTGTTGCGTTTTGAGGAATTGCAAAATAAATATGATCTAGGATAAAGAGAGATGAGTAAATATTGGGACATGGCTTCCCTTATTAATCAAAGGAAAGATAGGGCAGGTGGCTCACTTGGAATGAAACCAGAAATTAGTAAATTACTGATTGGACAAGAGTACAGTGTGCAGACTTACATGTGTTTCATGCCCATGGAAATAGGACATCTTATAGCTTAGAATGGGTTGAAGGAGGCTTGGTTGAATGATGTCAATATGGTTATTTCCAAAAATGATTGGAGAGATATACTAAGGGTGAATATGAATTTGGGGAAAGATATGAACTTGTGTCTAACCATACAGAACATTATTGGAAGAATATGCTGGACACCAGTTAAGATGTTCAAATTGAAATTGAGATTAGACGAGATGTACTAGAGTTGTGGTACTAATAGAGGTACTTTTATACATCTATTACGGGACTGTCCGAGAGTACAAATCTTTTGGAAGGATGTAGTTAATAGAATTGATTTAATTTTTGGAATCAGTTTGCAAATATCTGCGGCACACATAATCTTGCTTTTAGATAAGGATAGATGTGTGAACACTAGAAGACACAATTTCTGGATTAACAGGGCCCTGATGGTAGCGATGAAGCTAATCCTTAGGATTGGGAATACGAGGAAGAAACCTAATATTGAAGATTGGTTGGTGGAATTACAGGTTCTATCAAAGTATGATAAGGTCTCAATGAAGAATAAGGGTAAAGAGGAAGACTGCTTAAGGTTATGGGGATTGTTTGAAGCCCTTTATGGTTGATATAGTAGTGAGACTGTGAGAGGTGGGTAAGATAGATGCGAGAAAATTTAAGTTTACTCCCACCCCCCTTTTTTTTTCTTCTTTTTTTTTCTTTCTCTTATTTGTTCATGTTGTCTTTGTGATGTTTAGTGTGGGCTAGTGAGTACTTTTGGTAATGCTTTATTATTTTATGTTTCACATAGAGTGGTTATGTTAATGAAGTATATGATGTGAGATGTTTGGAAACTTCGGTTATTGAATTCTTATTGCAATATTTTATTGATCTATATGATGTTGTTATGAATTGCTGAATATAAAGAGATTTAAAGAAAAAAGAAAGAAATTAACATGGGCTTTCTCGATCGGGCTAGTTACAACTAGTGGATGATTGGTAAAACACTATATTTCGCTCCATTTTTACAACATTCCAAAATGTTTACACCACCTTAAAAAATGGCAAATTGTTTGGTTGCAAATTCGCAGTAAACCGGTTGCTCTGAATAAACATATTGTCATATAACATCGCTCTGCCGACCTCATGATTTATTTTAATGTAGAGAGCATCCTCCTACAACTTTCATTTGGGTATTTGACCATAAAACACTGACAAAATAGAAAATGCAAAATAAACAAGAAAGGTTATGCTTTCAAATACAATATTAACTGCGGTTCCCTGCACATAATCCTGAACTGCATTGGACTAGCGTTATAAACCTTAGTCGCTTCCTTAATATCATTTTTTTAAATTATTTTTTGCAAACCCAAAAGCATTGCAGGGTAAAATGAAGATAAAATGCATCTACGTTTCAGTCTAAGTGCAGCCACTTTTCACCAGCTATTGTGCCTTGGAATTTGAGGCGCGTGGCGCAACATGAAATAAGTGCAGCGCACGACCCATCCCCTTCCATGGGTTGCACACTCCGAATCCTGCATTGATCAATTTATAATGCAATAAGCAGAACCACCTTTACAGCAGCTCCAGGAACGCCTCACCTAAGACACACAATAAGTGCGACACACTAGCCAAACATCACTAGTTAAATATTTTCATCTATTACTTGCAGTTATATGCATCTTGCTGCCAGATGTTACCAGTTAATTATGTTTCTTTATAATAATTGTCTCTGCATTTCCACCTGTTCATGCATCCACTTCTATTGATGTTAAGTTACACCCTCTCTTGGGGCATGAGGGTCCATGCCATAAAATCTTATTGTCCTATTTGCGAAGTTGTGCACAACACTTTTCCGTTGTTCTGCCCACTCCCCGAATCCTCCTCCTTGGCTCAGTACATAAGTGCACGCTCTTAGAGCTCCCTGAGCTGCAGAGCTGGTGCGTGGGTTTTGCAGGAAGGGTCAGCGAGGCTATGCAAGAATAATAAGGCTATGGGGAGCGTGGAACTATTAAAAAAAAAGGGAACTGGCTGGCATGGGGCCTTCATAGTGTGCCTGCAAAAAAGGTTATGCACATATATTTAATCAAACTGTCTTGCAGGATCCCAGTCGTGGCACACTCAATCTAAAGTTGCACCCATGCTCGTCTCCATTTATTTTTTTAAAACACCCCTTTCCTTATTTTCAACATTCATTTTCAACACCCCTTATTTCTGAAATCAATGAGTCAGCAAAATTACACCACCCTTATGTTTGTAAATGTCTTGTCTTCTAAGGGAAACCAGACATCTCTGTGTACTGCACTAGTATTTTAACAACACAAAAGCCACTGTTTCCACAGTCATCTTGTGAATAAAGTTTTAAAGCATAAAATGCATTATTAACACAGTGTTTTGGTAAGTTAAAAAAAGAAAGGTTTATGTAGCGGGAGGTATTCACTGTAGAGTATACACAGGACGAGGGCCTTTGAGATGCTGATGACCTTTTCCCAGTGAGCTGTGACTTCACAGAGAGGGGACCATTAGAACTCCCCATTTCACACTTGTGTCGGTGCCAGCCCAGTAATAAAAGATAACAGACATGGGAGAATGTCCTGGTCTCCCCCAAACCCTCCTAGCCCCCACCTGTGAAGCCCGGCTATGACTTTGGGCTGCAGTATACTAAAACAACCCTTCACAGAGTCAGACCTCCGTGTTTTACACCTCAAAATAGCACTATTTCCTGTGTTTTTATAGACGAGGATGCATACCGCAAATCAGATCAAGTGCCACCACAGGGTGCCGGATCTGGCTTACTTAAGTCTTCCTTTGGGGTTTGTCTCCTCTTCTCCTGATGGTCCTCTTACCAGGTACTGCATTGCCTAGACTAGTGATAGCACCACCCTGCGGTCGCTGATGGATCTATTTCCTGTGAGCACTGTCTGTTGATGATTAGGCTACATAGGGTTGCAAACCCAAGCACGGATGGTGGTGCTCATAGTTGGGCAAAGTTGGTGGACTCACTGTGACACAACAGGCTGGGAAGACCTGACACAGAGTCTGCGGGCCCAGTAGTGGTCTGCAATTCTAATTTCTGATACCAGCTGGAAACCTGCAACTCTTCAGTCACTGCATCTCTAGTGTCTTTTGGGAGACCCTCTGGGGGATCAAGATGGCAGGCTGGCTGGTACCTCTAGGGAGCCATGAGGGCAGGCTAGCAGGGCCAAGTGTGATGCCTGAACAACAGGAGAGCCAGGGGGAACCCTGAAGTGATGCAGCCTATAGCCCTGCAGTTTAAGACTTCCTCTGCCTGCAAGCAAAACTGCATCTGCTTTCACTTGTTCTTGGTCAGGTGGTACAGGAACACTGTACGATATGTTTGAAAGTCTTGAAGGACTCATTCCTGTAATTCTCTGTACCCTTCTCAAGGGAAATGTCAAGTGTCATGTTTCTGCCTCTGGGGCACCAGCAATTTTAGCTGCACTTTTGGTTTCAAACCACCTCACATTTTAAAGTCACTGGGGCTATGTTAGTGCTGGAGTGGATCACAAGAAGTGGTGGTAAGAGTGCTTACAATCACTTTTTCCAATCCGCCTCCTGTTTCTGCATTTTCTAAAGAATGACGTGATCCAAAACCCAGACGATAAAAATAATCAGAGAGACCAAAGAACCACTGCACAGCTTTTCAAGGGAAAACAAGGTCTATTACATGCAAAAATGTATCAGGCGGTCCCGTAGACCCGAACTGACATGCAGCTCATCACTCCCCAAGAAGTTACAGGTTATATTGCAGAAAACCACATGTTAGCATACATAATCTATAATGTCATCCCATCCCACCCATTGGCTACTGCCTAAAGTACATGCTAATACTCCCCTATATTCCCTGGACCCATTGGCCAAACCTTATCTAAACCCATTCCCCTATCAACGAGGCTCACTACATTGTCACTATTGAATCCAGGTACATGAGTGGCCGATGGTACACTAATACACTAATAAATCGTGACCGTCATATGATGTGCACCCCTCTGACCCAGTCACGTTCGAAGTAAGACTGGCAACGCTAACTCTGCATTGATAAGACAATAGGCTTTCTCATTATACTAGATGCCGCGGCGCACAAAAGCTGCACCCCAGACGTTGGACTTAAGTTACTGGCATCACCTTTGCTCCTCCTATCCCAAATCAGGGAACGTTCCAGACACAGCTCCCCCTTATCGCTTTCAAGCCCCAGGTGCTGAGTAATGACGTGACAAGGGCATCGCTCCTAAATCTGATTTCAGGGATCTATTTGCTTTGGCTATGCGTCTACTTGTAGTTCAAAAGGGGTGACTGCTACTTTGGTGAGGTCAGCACTGCTCTAAATCTTTGCCTGGCCTATTGGCATCACAAAACCTCATGACCTTTTCTCATGAATTTATCCTTCAAAGGGTTCATCCCTACCTGCCCTCCCCACAATAAACATTGTGTTCCCACCACGTTCAGACTCTGCAGCTGGATACAATTAGCTTCTATCTCTACACTGCGGGTGTCTCTGATCTCAGCTTCTTTCTTGGGGGACAGAAAAAGGATTTGTCTTGGGACTGAGCTAAACAGAACTGCAAATCCATATCAGGGCCTTCATTCTGTTCATTGTGTACAAGGCATTAAAATCCAATAGGGCGGCACTCCTGTCATGTTGATATGCTGACCTTGCTCTTACCACATTACCTTTCTGACTCAATCTTCCACCTACTTCAGCTCTCCCCTTGTGCCTCACTAGAGAATATAACTTCTTTACTACTTCAAAGCACAGGGCCTATATCAGTGTCCTAACTATAACCTCTGCAACCGCAACATTTATATATTTGTTGCTCCTTCTGTGTTGCTATATGTGAGAATCTAACATGCGTTGGGAAGGGGTCATGATCTTCCCACGCCCTCAAACGCTTCAGGATAAAGCAGAGTTCACCACAGGTACTGTTAGAAACCAGGGTCAGAGGGGTGGCCTTAAAGGCTTCTGCACAATTACATTATTGCATGTTTTATAGACGCAGTGCACATTTGTGGGAATAGCAGCCATCTTAGATATTAGCAGCCATACTGTGGCACAAAGCTTAGACGTAGTGCGGCAGGCAGCACCCCAGGCCGAGGCCGCAAACATGAGCAAAGGAATAGGTTGTATCCCAGGCACTGATGAGAAAGGCCAGAGCTGCACTAATCCATTAACCCTTCATTGTTCTAAAATGTTGCCAACCTTAGCGCCCTGGGAAGAAGTTGCCCTGCAAGGCCATGGGAGGAGGGCTGAGTGACTGTGAAACAATATGATCCCACGAGGAGGAGGGCAGGGGCATCCAACTACCACCAGTCACAATTCTAAGTTATGGCACCCAAATACCCTAGTTTTAGGACCCCTGAATTCCAAGGTACCAGCCACCCCCAAACAACTGATCATCAACCTGTTTGAACCCTGATCGATCAAAAAGATCAGAAAGCTGGGCTTTCCTGCCTTCACTCCTAGGTCACATGATTTGTGCAGGGAGGGATGAAATTATAGCCCAGAACGAGGTATGAAGACCTTGGAGAGTCCGGCCTGTCTGGGAGTGAGTGAAGTGTGTGAGTTAGTATTACCCCAGCTAGCTTTCCCCCCGGGCCCCTGTCTACTCGTACCAGGTGCACTGTTACATAGATAGAGAAGTGTTTTTCAGTTTACAATATGATTGCTACTTGGCCGCCTTCTGACTAATGACGACTGCAGTACCACCCACGTGGAAGAAGATGGACGGACGGGGCTGGGACCAATGGCCTGGCATCCCCTATGGAGCAGCTAACTCAGGGGAAGGGTCGCACCAACCAGCCGTGCGGGTTTCTACTATATGTAATGATGTCACTGATGTGGATGTGTACATTTATAGCGTGCTGCACGTGCAGATTCTGACAGAACTTTCCACGGCAGCAGAGTTTTTTGTTGGTGCTTTTTCCTTGTTGAAAATAAAGCTTGTTTTCCTTGCAAGAGGTGTATTGGGCCTTTTCCCCTAGTGGGTTGTATTGTTTCTGGTGTGAGCATCTAGGGGCTTTTCTACATTTGTGTGAAAACTAACTACAAGTGATGTGTGTGCGCCTTCTGCAGAGAAAAACTCATCCTGCTCATATTGTGCTAAATACTAATAGGTTTTTCAGCATTACCCAATTTCAGCCATTTTAATTGATCGGATGATGCATCCGGTACCATTCAATCGATTAAAATCAATCAAATTGGGTAATCAATACCGAACGTGGGGAGCAGGGGTTGCAGGGTATCCCCCGCTCCCCATGTTTGGAATTGATGGCCTTGTGGGGTGGCGGGGGTGGCCCTTGCTTCCTGAGGAGTGTAGGCGGTGGACAGAAAAAAGAGAATAGGGGACCCTGTGGCAGCAGATCCAACCCGTGTAAGAGGGACAGAACTGACACCGCAGGGTCAGAGGGAATCAGACGGAGAAAGGTTCAGTGGGGTGGGGGAATGTATTCGGGGAGCTGGTGGGGTAGTATTTATAGTTGGCCGTAGAAAAATTGGTTTTGTGGCAGAACTGGCTACGGTCAATTCCGCCACAAACAATTCTGACACAGCCAAATGACATAGATCCGATTTTCTCAGCCTGAACCTTTTTTGCCTGGCTGTGACACTGTAAGTGCATTCCAACAATTTGCCAGGCAGGGCTGGGTAGTAGGTGGACATATCATGTATTCCTCGATTTCCTGCTGCCCCAGACAAATGCTCATGTTTCATAGAGGAGTAACGTTAATGGAAGGCGTAAAGTCTTGTGTAAGTGTGCTAGCGTTCACAATTAAATGTAAATGCTGCTGGCATGGTAGAATGCCAGGCAGTGTTTACTCATTTGCATGGCAGAGTCTGCCATGCAAATGATGACTATTTGGCAGGAGGGACCTGGCTATGCATGAGTGCAAAAGTTTCAGGTCCCGCCGTCAAATTACGTTATGGAGCAACATGTGCTCCTATGTGTTATTACATTTTTTTTATGCTTTATTATTTCTTTGACATATGTTTCTTTTATTTTGATTCTTTTTTTTGCCTGGCATATTACTGTATGCTTTATATATTTTACTAACCTTACTAACAGGAACTTTGGGCGGGAGGGCTGGTCTATGTGGGTTTGCAAACATTTAGGATCTAATTTACCAAATGTTTAGTGCAGAGCAAAGTGATTTTATGGTGTAAATGTACAATTTGCGCTGTGCTAAATGGGTTTTTTCCAATTCACAGATCGGACTTTGCGCTGGCCCTTACCATTTAGCACTGTGCAGGAGTTCTTTGCATGAGAATGAACGCAACCCGTTGGAAGGATCAGCACAAAGAGCAAAATGGGTGGCAGAACATGCAAAATCCTCATTAAAGGAGGAAAATGAGGAAGAACATGGGCGTGGGGAGGGTGGCACCATGAAAACAACCAACGTGCTGCATCAAGCGCTAAGTAAACACTATTCACAGAAACAATGACGCTATCACTTTGACTCCAAAGGAGTACGAACACCCCACCCCTGTCGCAAAGCACAAAGCGCAATGAAAACCCACGCGTAAAAAGCACAATGCAGCGCCTTCAGAACTTTTAGTATCACTAACCCATCCAACTGTAAATGGTATGCAAGCCGCCCAGTGTAGCACTGGACATGTTGCATCAGGTACTTTTTGCACCTCAAAGCTTGTCCTTACCCAGGTTTCTTGTCAACCGACGTAAATTCTTTAGCTAATTCCCAATGAACATACAATTGCCACAATGCCGGATTCTGAATTGCTAGCACTAATATTACTACGTGGAAGGAGGAGGAGCAATCCTCCAGCCACAAACAACATTTTTTGGGATGCCAGATGAGGAGGTTCATGGGAGATACTGCTTCCCTCCCCATGTCATCCTAGAACTGGTAAGCGAGTGGCATAACCCACCATGTGCTCACATGCTGTGACACCTTTGGTCAAAGTGCTATCAGTCTTACAATTCCTGGCCACTAGATCATTCCATCATACTACAGCCATTGTTGTGGGCGTATCACAGTGCACACAATCGAGGTGCCTCCACCAGGTCTTGCGCTGCATCCTAGCACGTGTGCATAGTCACACTTACATTCCACGCACCCTGCAGCTAAGGTAGAGAGTGTGCCAGGAATTCTATTCAGTTGCACACTTTTCCCTGGTCCTCGGAGCTGCCGACTGCACCCATGTAGAACTGCAGCACCCCCCTCCGCCGAGAGAACTGAGCACATTTATTGCAACAGGAAGCATTGGCATTTCATTAATGTTCAGGTGATCAGTGATGCCAAGGGGCACATCATGCATGTGAATGCAAATTTCCCAGGATACACGCACGAAAGCTACATCGTCCAGCATTCCCCCATATATACCAGGCCCTTGTATTGGGAGTCTTTGGAAACACCTGGCTTGTGGGTGAGTACCAAATATCGTGCACACACAAGCAGTCACATGACACACAGGAACACAAGAAATGAATATACATGCCATTAATAACCATTTTGTCCTTTGCTGGGGACTGCCTACCCGCTGTCATCCTTCCTGTTGATACTGATCAGGAATGAAGCCACCCAAGGCGAGCCATGCTACAACACAGTACAAATAGCCACTAGGGGCATAGTGGAGCGCATACTCAGAATACTCAAGTCACGCTTCCGCTCCCTTAACCACTCAGGTGATTTATTGCTATATGCACCCCCTATAGTATGAAAAATCATTGTGGCATGTTGTGTCCTGCATAATATTGCCACGCTTCATGGCATAGCAGTAAAGTTGCAGGAGGGCCTTCATCCTCATCCACAGGCACCACCCATTCCCTTAGCAGGCCAAAGGACACAGGAACAGGACACACACAACCAGGTAGTACAAACCCACTTCACATGAATTGCAATCCCTGTGCAACATACACAGTAGAGCCACATCCCTGATGGTGTTCAATGATCTAATCAGGCTAATCCAGATTGCCCATAAAACCACCCTGAGAATGTGCCTCTTGGCATAGCAAATAGTGCATCAGTGTATGTCCAATAGCATTAAAAGTACAATGCCACTCCAACGTCATCCATCACATAAAGCACACAAACCATGCCCAGAGTCCTTCCAAGTGGAAATGACCCCTGGCACAATGTCTCCAAACCATGTGTACCCCTGAGTTGCATGCATAAAGTGCAACAAAAATGGCTCACATGACTGCCAACTAGTTGATGGGTCCCTCTTGCCAATTGATGCTTATCCTGTTCACCTCCATTCACCACTGCCATGTACATGCTCCTGCAACGTTAATGTAAATGGATATGTATACCATGCACTATCACACCGTAGTGGTCCCTTGGAACTCTTGTGGATATGAAAGAAAGGGAGATAGGTTAGGGCACATTAGTAGGACAAAGTTTGGCGAGAGAGCAAGAGAGCTGTGATGTGCTGTTGGCAGATTCAGTTTGGTTAACACCGTTTGCTGAGCTTTTTGTTGTCTTATCTGGTCGGAGTCCATCGTGTGCTGTTGTGTAAGGCTCTGTGTGGTGTGTTTGTTCTTGCAATATGGTGAAGTGTGTGTGGGTTGCTGTGGTTTAAGAGGTATGGTTGTGTTTAGTTAGGGTTTGAAAGGTGTTAGAAGAGGGTGATGTTTTAGTAGGGTTGGTTATTAGCATTGTTGTCTGGTGAAACGCACACTCATATTGTGTGTCTTTGCGATTAAGACAAAATGTTCTTCCTTACAGTGATCTAGTTTCAGCATAAGAAGGCTGTCTCTCATCTCTCTGCCCATATGTTGCATTAGTTAATCTCTACAATTCTATCTTTGTTCTTACTCAGGCCAGCCCCTACATCCCAGTCTGTGGTTGATGCAAACAGGCACCCACGGATCTGTCTAGTTGCAACCTATGCTTATACCCATCGCTCTGTCTGAATGTGCGACACAGTACAGTTCAGTCCTCACCACAGAGTCTGGATTGGCACAAGAGAATCACCATATCTAAGTTGCAGATGATTTGTTGTGTGTGTTGGGTTAATTGTCAAGGAAGTCAGTACAGTTACAAGAATTCTGCTAGTGTATCATGTATGTCGGTCTAGTGCATTTGGTCTTCTACTTACTAGCTTGGGTGTTAGTTTCTTAGTGTGGTGATAGTGGTCTCATTTGGCTGGCGGCTTAGCTTATATGGAAGGTTAGTTTTGAGGATGGTATTAGTTGATAGTGTGGATGCACAATTGCATTGGGTTGGGGGTTTACACAAGACAAGGTTCATGTAGTCATGTTTGTCAGGGGATGCTTGGTAGTGGTTAAGGTCGATAGTTGTGCCTGTTGTTTGTGTCAGGCTTGTTAGCTATTGTTCTGTCCTGTTTTATTTGTTGCTCGTGGTCGGTTCCTCTTAGCCTTGTCTCTCTTGTTCTTGTGGGTGTTCCCCCTCTCTGTCAGTTCTAGGTGTTATCTGTACCATCATGGGGTCTGTCAATTGGTTCTCTTTGCATTTTTGGTTTTATTGTTTCAGTTGTTTCCGTCTGGTTCTGAGGTGTTGAAGAGCTAGTTTTTTAGTAGTTTTCTGAATTTTAGGTGGCCTTTGGTGTTTCTTATTCCTTTCGGGAGGTTGTTCCAGGTTTTTGCTGCCAGGTGGGAGAAAGGGGAGCCCCCAAGTTTTTTCTGGGGAATATCAACAGGTGATCACCCACCCCCTCCTCATGCATGTCTCTGATACCATCAATATGTCCCTTGACCAGTCATGAAGATGCCTTTCAAACCTTCCAGAAAGAAATGTAGCCACTCACAGAGCACAGAAACACAAAGAAAATGATTTAGGGTTACACACCCATCACCATCCACATTTCCTGATCACATCAATGGGAACAGAGCAGCAACATTACACATGACACATGAAAAATACATTTAAGCCTCCCACACCAGCACCTCACCAGCAATGCCCTCATTCTTCACACATCAGCCATGTGCTTACTTATCGTTTGAATCATCCTCTTACATGGATTGTGAGATTCAGGTGTGTTGCATGCGCATACATCATGGACCGAGGTAGACTGGGAACCAAAAGAGGGCCTGGAAATAATACTCAAAGTGGCCCCATATCACATGTATTCAACAAGGCCAGCCCTTTTCTTCTGAGGAAATTTGGAAATATCACACAAAAGAGGACCAGGGTGCAGAGGCCTACGAGGAAATTTCCAGAGCTTCCTATAGGCCAGTCCACCCCCTGATCATGGAGTGGCTACTTGACATGCCAAATGTCAGGAGATGGCATGCAAGGCTGACATGACAGTAGTGCACATGTAATGCCACACCAAAAAGGAGCTACTGCATCAGCCCTCACCAAAAACATGTGCACAGGAACATCCTGAGGAGATTGACTCCAAGCAGCATGTCGTGGACATGTAACCATTAACACAAAGCACATGCATAAATGAACAAGGAGAGATGTGTACACACAATTAGGTAGGACAACTCACATCTTCAGTGACATTGACCATCACCCAATCATCACCATATGTAATTAGACATGCTCAACTATTCGTGTGCCACATCATGCCATTATTGGAATGCATATGTCACCCGGCATGAAAATGCATGACAGTGAACAACCTTATCTGGCGGTTCTGCTGTTGTGCTGTGAATCCCTCACCAACTTCGCATAACACCGGACCTCTGCATTGTTGCTAGGAGGGTCAGTGTCCAGCAGAGGTAATGGGGACTTGGGTGGAAATAGGGTGCTGGGGTTTCTCTCGGGGAGTGTGGGCACTGGATGAGGCAAGATACATGAAAATACATTGGGCATTTGTTTCGACCAGCTAAAGGAGTATGTCTGACACATGCATGTTGAATGGAATGTTCGCCGGTATATGGAAGGCTGTAGCAGTCCACAAGACCATGTCAATTGACTCCACTGAGCATGGCTGCATGTCTAGTCCCCCAGCTCAGAAATGTGCCCAGTAGCATGAGCAGTTGAGTCACTGCCCCCCCCCCCCCAGAGCACAATGACCCTGCCATGAGGACATTCAAATACAGTCCACCTTGTACGGGGGAAAAAACGGAAAATAATCCATGCTCCCTCCATGGGCTCATGGACACCAAGTTGGAGGAAGAAGGGGTCGTGGTGGCAAGAGGATAGGGGTGTGTGGGGACAAGGCCAATAGAATCACCTGCCTGGTTCACTTGGAACCCCCATTCTGATGGTGCACTCTTACCACACAATGCCAAAGCCTGGTCCTCATTGGCTATGGCCACTCATGAGAGGAATGCAGAATTGAAGGTCCTAATTGTAACAAGGTTCTGATGATGGCTATTGTAAGTGGCAAAAAGATCAGCATGCATGGGGATGCTTGATGTCTCCCACTGAAGGTTGAGAGTTTCCTGCAAGGCAGACATCTCCTGGGAGGTAGAGGGTGCTTGAGGCCAACATCTTCTTAAGCAAACATTGACTCAGGGAATCCATGTCTTGATGGTGGAATTCTCTTGAGGACAACATCTCTGCTATAAAGGATACATTGTGACTCTTCAGGTAGGTTACTACATACGTTCCTTTATTTCTGTTACATCAAGTTGCTTAATAGGAACCCACTGGCTCCCACCACTCAGGCTACATCTTCCAACTTCCTGGGTTGGAACACCAGTACACCAACATTCACTCACTCAAACATCAACACTCTCACTTCACAACATTCTCCCTGACCTGACATATTCCATACACCGATCAAAGAACTTCATTACATACCTCCCTTCCTTACCAGACATAGATACTCAACGCACTTCACAACAATACACTCATGCAGAGATTGGATCAAGGAATCCGTGTCTGCATGGTGGAATTCCCTTGAGACCAACATCTACTCATGCAGAGTTTGTCTCAATGAATCTGTGTCTTGACACCAGCTTGCCCTTTAGACCAATATCTCTGTATAGAGGGTTTCCCTCAAGGTGGCTATCTTTTGCCGCAGGATGCCCCTTGAGGCCAACAACTCACCACACAGGGATTGCCTATGGGTAGAACCCTACTCGTGAGTCGCCTGGCTCTGGTGCTGTGTGTCCTCTCTCTTCTCCTGCCGCAATAGGTGTAGGTCAGCAGTGAGTGCGGCATTGGAGGAGATGGCATTTTCCAGCAGGCGATGGATGTCCCTGGTCATCTCTTGCAAGACCTCGTTGGGCACTTGCATGCAGCAACTCCTCCTCCCACTCCAAGTGTCCAACAGGCACACATCCACCACATGTGCATGGCCTACCAAGCTGGGATGCCGAAGCCTAGGCCTGTTGCAATGAGTGCACTGTCATTGGCTGGTGGTCTACAACCCTGCCATGGACATAAGCCTCCACTGCTGACTCCATGATGGTAGGAGGCGAAGTTGCAGACAGAGGAATCCACCATTGAAGCAGGTTTTGCCACTGCCACCCGCAGGGTCTCCTGCCTCTCCTCCTCAAACTCAGCAGCCTCAAGGAACCCATGGCACCCAGTGGTGGACCCTCCGCTATGCCTCTCAGTATGCATTTGGCAGCATCACATGATGACAAGTTGGCAGGCCTGCTGATGATGGCCTGCAACACAAGGGGATTCTCAACAGGCACAGCGCCCTGGGCTGCACTGGTGGGTGGTTGTGGCTCATCCGCCTCCTCGTTCTCCTCCTCGTCTACTGCATTGTCACCTGCACAAAGTCAGCCAGCAATATTCAGAAGCGTACCTACCTAGCCGAACATGCATATGTGAATGTAAATGCATACAGACACAATAGGGCCAGCCACACAAACATCCAATATTGAAACTGGGCATTCAGAAATATGGAAGACAAAGGTGACTAACATAAAATGCACTGTGCAATCATGTGAACATTAGTTCCTGCATCAAACCACAGATTGGAGGATTAGGTCACCATACATGTATGAGAGTGGAAGGTCTAACAGTAGACGGATGGAGTTCCATGCTAAATTGCCGAGCCCCTCCACCACTACATCTAGGCCTACTTGCAACATGTGGAGTATCACGTTTTCCCATGCTGACAAAACCTGCATGCAGTAAATTGTGTTGCCAAAATCCCCATCAAGAAGGTCAGATTTGTGTTTACCCATGCTCATTTGCATCATTACGGTGTGTGAGGAGAGTGTGACATGGATATTACCAGTGTGCACTTGCATGACCACGGAATAACTGTCACTCCAAATGTGAAATGAACATCACTCATCAAACATCGTTTTGCCAACCACCGCCACTTCTGACTTGAAAACAGCCTCATGCAACTGACATGGTTGCTCATCCATGTCCACCGGCCGCCAGGGCCGGTGTATGCATGACTCTGACACTGGTCACTGCTCATGTTATTCCATGTCAGTCACAATTATTGTTCACAATGCACTATTTACAAGCATGGCACTGTGAGTGTGTCCAATGACGTGTCTTGCAGGCCACTGACACATATAGGGACGATTCTAAAGTAGATTGTATATATAGGGACGATTCTAAAGTATACTGTATACAAAAATGTGTGCTGAAAGATCAATGTCAATCACAAACATGGTTCAAGCACCCACCTCACAGGATGTGCAACATGCAATGGAAGTGTACATGTATGCATTACTCTAGTACTCATGGATGGGTGAGAAGGATCATGACCAACTGTACTACAACATGTGATAGCATATCCTATTTGTGTTGAGGTAAGCATATATATCATGCACACATGGCACTCACCTGATGTGGCTGCATAGGTGTCCATACCCCCCACCCCAACCACCTGCTCATTACTGATGAGGCCACTGTCCACCTCGTAATATGGAGTCAGCTCATCCACATGTGATTATCCACCTCCAGAAGCCTGGGCAGAAGCCAAATTGCTGCTGAGCTTCTCCTTGGTCGGCCTCAGGAGGTCACCCATCCTCTTGTGGACCCCTTCTGCTATGCACCTCTCCACACCACAGGCATTGATGAGATCTGTGACCTCCTGCCACATCATCCACCGCTGGGTAACAGGAAGATTATGGCCGGCTCAAGGGTACAGGTTGGCATATAGTGTTTGTCAATATACTCAGTAAGGATTGTTAGCTCCTCATCTGTGAAGAGCTTCTTCCTTGGTGTCCCCTTCTCCTTAAAATGGGAGTTGTCATGGGGTGCTGCCTGTACCTGCTCTGCAGGCTGGGCACTCTTAGCCCTAGTGGGCCTTGGTGGTACTGGGGCACCTATAGGCTCACCACCACTTTTAGCAGGTGGGCTCCTTTTCTGTCCTTGTCCCCCTCCTCATCCTATACGGAGAGCCCCCTCACTCATGATGCAAGACGGATTCACAGCAAGGTACACACAAATCTCACTACCTCCAAATCCGCTTGGTACCTCCAAACTGTCACTGCCGCTGCACACGGCAGGAAATCTGTGTGGTACCCCCTATATATCAGCACATCCAAATCCACATGGTACCCCTTAAATATTGCTGCCTCCTTGCATGGCAGGGAAGGTACATGCAGGTTGGAGACACTTGTCAGCACATTATTTACAAGCGTATGCATATTGCATGCAGTGTGGAAGTTGCACATACAGGGCCCTTCCTCTCATTTTGTCACTGCTACTTCATGCATGAAGTGGAGACAACTGTGCTTTTCTTTTACTCCTGCCTTGTGCCATATCTTGCCCCTTCAGCCATTGTATGTGTCCAAAGATCTATATCTCATGCTGCCTAGTAGTGTGTCACTGGCTGCTGACCACTAGCACTGCCTTGGAGTGCCTTGAATTCTCCCATAGCCTGTTCTTCGGTGGCTCTCCTGTCAGGCTCTGTGACCACCTCATCTGCAATACAAGGACTTCAACATCTCTATACCACCATCATAGTTCCACAGTATGCTTAGTCAGGGCCCACCTTCAGCCCACCAGCCTCAGGTGCTTCATGTCTGCAACATCAACCAGCACCCCCCAAGGCGAGGCCGAGGGCTGTCAACCTCTCAGTTGCAGAAGTTAGCATCCTGGGTGAACAGGTCCTGGAAAATTACGATGCCCTTTTCATTCCACAGAAGCAGCAGGGAACTTGTGTCCGTCAAAATATCTGGGTGGACATCATGGCTGGCATCAATGTGGAGGGGATGGTACTCCGTAGTGTGGACCGCGCAATGAAGTCAGGGGATGACATTAGGATCCAGAGGCAGGCGAAGGCATAGGGGGCCCTTGAGACAGGTGCCTTTGTGGAGGTGCACTCTGCAGGTCGCCATCGGGTGTAACCCCTTCACCTCCCGATCCAGTGGTCCATGGCCAGGTCCTTGACCTGCAGGAATGTATCCAATGTGCTGGTGAGTACCGATTTGGGGGATAATTCATATATTTTAGTGCAGTAGCAGCGCACGCGAGCAGCGCAGAGAGGGAGTGTGCGCCAGCGTGCACCAGCCGTGTCTGCTAAACAGCATTCTGGCGCACCACGTATTCATGGATTTTCCAAGCCATTAGGAGCCGTGGCGCAGCGAGCATCCTGCAGCGCCCGTTACGCCCTCAAGAACGCCCCTTGTGCAAAGAAAAGCCATTGAAATCCCCAATACGGCGCAAAGGGCTGCGCTAACCCTGGACCAGTTTACAGGGCCGGTACACTGTAATCGCGTTAAAAATTATGCGTACCCCGCTCACAGCAGCCAAAACGTGTGAAAATGTACTCGCACACCCCCTTGAATACCAAAACATGTGGAAATGAACTTGCACCCCCCCTTGAATATGCGTACTCTGCCGGTGCCAGGCAAATTGCGTGGAAAATGTCCCCACTGTGGTGTGGGCTGCCTGCGGGTCATGGTCTGGGGTGATGGGCTGCCTGCGGGTCGGCATGGTCTGGAGTGATGGACTGCCAGTGGGTCATGGTCTGGGGTGATGGGCTGCCTGCGGGTCGGTATGGTCTGGGGTGATGGGCTGCCTGCGGGTAATGGTCTGGGGTGATGGGCTGCCTGCGGGGCATGGTCTGGGGTGATGGACTGCCTGCGGGTCATGGTCATGGTCATGGTGGATGGGCTGCCTGCGGGGCATGGTCATGGTGGGTGGGCTGCCTGCTAGGCATGGTCTGGGGTGATGGACTGCCTGCGGGTCATGGTGTGGGGTGATGGGCTGCCTGCGGGTTGGCATGGTCTGGGGTGATGGGCTGCCTGCGGGTCATGGTCTCGGGGTGATGGGCTGCCTGCGGTGCATGGTCTGGGGTGATGGGCTGCCTGCGGGTCATGGTCATGGTGGATGGGCTGCCTGCGGGGCATGGTCTGGGGTGATGGGATGCCTGCGGGTCATGGCCATGGTGGATGGGCTGCCTGCGGGGCATGGGGAGGGTGGATGGGCTGCCTGCAGGTCATGGTCATGATGGATGGGCTGCCTGCAGGGCATGGGGGGTGGATGGGCTGCCTGCATGTATTCAGGGGGTTAGCAGGCACTTTTACATGCAATTGGCCTGGTGCAAGCGTGTTACGTGTATTCCGGGGGTGCGCGTGGAGTTTTACACTTGATTGGCCTGGCGCGAGCGCGGTATGTGTATTTTTGGGATGCGCGGGGACTCTTACATGTGATAGGCCTGGCGCGAGAGGGGTACTCGTATTCCGGGGGTGTGTGTGGAGTTTTACACGCGATAGGCCTGGCACGAGCGGGGTACGCGTATTTCGGGGGTGCACGGGGACTTTTACACAAGATTGGCCTGGGGCGAGTGGGGTACGTGTATTCCGGGGGTGCGCAGGGACTTTTACACATGATAGGCCTGGCGCTAGCGGGGTATGCGCATTCCGGGGTGCGCGTGGAGTTTTACACGCGATTGGCCTGGCGCGAGTGGGATACGTGTATTCCAGGGGTGCGCAGGGACTTTTACATGCGATTGGCCTGGTGCAAGCCGGGTATGCGTATTCTGGGGGTGTGCATGGAGTTTTACATGCGATTGGCCTGGCGCGAGCAGGGTACATGTGTTCCTGGGTGCGCGGAGACTTTTACACGCGATAGGCCTGGCGCGAGCGGGGTACGCGTATTCCGGGGGTGCGTGTGGAGTTTTACACGCAAGGGTCTGGCGTGAGCAGGGTACGTGTATTCCGGGATTGCTTATGGAGTTTTACACGCGATAGGCCTGGTGGGAGTGGGGTATGCATATTTGGGGTGTGCGCAGGGACTTTTATACGCGATTGGCCCGGCGCAAGCAGGGTATGCGTATTTCAGGGGTGCGCAGGGACTTTTACACGCGATTGGCCTGGCGCGAGCGGGGTATGTGTATTCCGGGGATGCGCGGGGAGTTATACACGCGATTGGCCTGGCGTGAGTGAGTTATGTGTATTCTGAGGGTGTGCAGGGAGTAATACATGCAATTTAGTGTTGTGGGCCCTCCCGGGTGTGCCCTCCCCCCTCCCCATGCCCTGCAGGCAGCCCACACCACAGGGGACAACCCTTCACCCCTGGGCATGCCCCGCAGGCAGCCCATGACCCCAGACCATGACACGCGGGCAGCCCAAATGGCACCATGCACTTGGGAGCCCCGACACATGTCCCCCCAAACCCCCTTGTGACGGCAACCTGCCAGCAGGCCCCGACACATGTCCCCACCCCACCCCCAGTGACGGCAACCTGCCAGCAGGCCCCGACACATGTCCCCCACCCCCACTGACGGCAACCTGCCAGCAGGCCCCGACTCATGTCCCCCACCCCACCCCCACTAACGGCAACCTGCCAGCAGGCCCCGACACATGGCCCACCAAACACCATGCCATAACAAAACAGACCCATGGCCCTAATGCCAACCCAAATCCCCCCTGCTCCCCATTACAAGCATGCAACCATCCACTGCACCCACTCCCAAATTACCCATGCCATGAGAGTCTTAAAAGAACCAGCATGGCCATGCATAAATGTACAACAGAGCCACACAGTGGCAACACATGACTGAGGCAATGCTCATAGAGACATGCACAAAATGAGAGTACACAACACCAATAACGAAGATGTATGAAATGTATTAAAAAAACATAATGAAATAACATAATGAAAATCAAACTTGCAAATTAAGAAATAATGAAAGCAATACCAAAGAAAAATAAAAATCCAATGAAAATCAAAAATTCACGACATGAAAACTGAAAAGTGGTCCATCGCCAATGTCCATATAAAGGAAATAAAAAAAAATAAAAAAATGGATCCATGGGAATTTGAAAAACGAAAGTATGTACAAGTCTTGAACTATTTACAATGCAAGTCCATAGGTCCATGATCCCAAAACAAAAGGGAACCTACCAAAAATCCTATAAATAAAAATCTATAGACATAAAGTGGAGCAAAGTCCATGAACTCCACAAAATAAAAATTCAAACAAAGGAAACCTAAGCCTAAAGAACTATGTACAAAGGCGGTGGGCAAGTCCAACGGCTCACTCTTTGATGTTCCGGACCAGGGCATCATCGAACTTCACGTCGAAGTTCCGGAGGAGGGCCTCTTCCCTGGCCTTGAGGTCTCGCAGGGATGCAGCCATGGCCTCCTCCAACTCCCTGCGAGTTGCCTCGAGGCACTCAGCCCGCCTCAATGCCCTGTGCATGGAGTTCTCTGCCCTGACAATCGTGAGACGTGGCCCCTCTGCCCGCCGCCACTCTGCATCTATCTGCTGGCCCAACCGCTGCCACACGGAAGACACTTCCAATCCTGGGTCCTCCTGCCCTCCGGCCGATGCCTGCCTGCCTGCCCCTGGGATGTTGAAGGCCCGAGCCATGATCGCTCCCATGCTGAGCCTGCTGCTGCCGTGCATGAACCCTGCCTGTTGATGCCTGCACGTCCTACTCTTGCTGGGGTCCAGTTGGTGGGGTGGCCACCCCTGCTGGACCTCCGACTCCTGACTGTGGCAGGGATGTGTCCAGATGAGAACTCCGCACATCATTCCGAATCCCACATTGGCGCAATGCCAACCCAGCTAGGACAGGCTCAATCCGGTCACGGATTGCAACATCCACAGGGAGAGGAAGGCTAGTTGTATGTGTATCCCCTCCCTGAAAACGGGTCTGGACGGAGGCATCCCTGCTGGTGCCGGATGATGCAGTCACAGGATCGGGGAGAGGATTACACACAGGCACCTCCGCGGCGGCCTGTGCTGCCTCCTGTCCCTGCCCCTGGACTGCACCACTAGCACCAGTGGAATCCCCCCCTCCAGGCCCCCGTGCATGGCCCTTCCACGGCCTCCTCCTCAACCGAACCCCCCACCAACCTGGATGACTCCGTGCCATCTTCCTCCAGAGGCCCCTGTGGGGGCTCAGCTGCCCCTACTGCTGCTGAGGAGTCCACCTCCAAACTCCGCCTCTTGGACCTCCCCTCGGCAGCTGTGGCCATGGATGCGGCACCAGACTCCTCACTCCTGGAAGAGATCACTACGTGGGAGGGGAGCTGTTCCTTGCATCTCCTGCTGGCAGTGGGATCCCTGCCGCTGTGCTCCAAAGCACCGTCTCCGCCCTCTTCATCAATCAACGCTGCAGACAGGGAGAGACAGAACACAGCGCAATGTACAATGGTCAGATACACATATGACAGTTGCACATGAGTGGCAGTGTCAAACTTCACAGATGGCATCACACTCCCCAACACTCATATCATTAGAACCCACACACATGCATGAATTAACAGGAATCATGCAGCAGGCAGCAGCATCCATAAACACACACCAGCATGAACATCCGAAGGTTGACCTGACGTCACAAGCAACATGGGGAGTGCCCAACGCATGCATACACGCCACCAGACAGACATGTATCTGTACATCTCCACCACCTGTCACAGTGCAATCATCGGCAACTATGTCACATCTGATAATCGGGTTCCTACATGTCTGTGTCACATGCATCCATGGCGTATCACAGTCGCACACATGTCAAACACACACACACATGTATGCCATGCATGTACATGAAGGTGGAACCAGCATCCATGTGTCCCACCCCAAACATGCCATAGTACATACACATAAATGCTAAAACGTATGCATCTCCACATACCGTTGTGCATCATGCTTTGCAACACATACACCATTGATGTGCATCACACATGACTGGGCTCACATGCAGCACGGTTATGTCCCTTCACATACACATCCATACATGGCCCTTTTCAGACATATGTCCAAGCTGCACACTACTGGCACACCTCAACATGCACTGCGTCCAATAAGCACGCATGGACACTTACTGCTCGTCTCCGCACCGGTCTCCCTCTCGAGGACCTGGCGGTGAAGCGCTGGGTTATTGCGTTCCAGGACCTTCATGTCATCGGTGGTAAGGTGGACCCGGCACCTCACTGCATCCACTGCTTCCAAGAGGCGCCGGCCTTCCTGAGGCTCCTGGACTTGAAGTCCTCCCAGCGCTTATGGATATGTGATAGGTTACAGGTTGCCACCCCCTCCGCGTTGATGGCAACCACAATGTCCAGTCAGATCCTCTCCCATCCCTTGTCGGCACGTGTTCTTCCGAAGAGGGCATCATAATGCACCAGGACTTGCTCAACCAGGATGCCAACCTCTCCTGCTCTGAAGCTGGCAGCCCTCTGCCTCTCTGGCTGGGGGTTGCCAGTGGTCTCCAATGGTATTTGCCCCAACATGGCAACCCCTGAGGCAGGTGTGGGTGGGCAACTAGGTCCTGGTGCTGGGCTGTGGAGCGATGGAACTGCAGTCGAGAGTCTTCTGTTCCAGCAGGGGTGGTCACAGCAACTGGACCCCTGCAGATTGCTGACGTGCAGGCACCAAATAGCAGGGCACGTGGCCAGCAGGCAGACAGGCAGCAGCAGATGGCTGGTGGGAGTCTGCTCAGGGCTCTAGGGGGCAGGAAAATGGCCTTCTGGGCAGGAGCGTGGTCTTCCGTGTGTTGGCGCGTGGACAGCTTGATACAGAGTAATATGGCACATGAAAAAACAGCACATCAGCGTGTAATTGGAGGAAAGTCCCTTAGTGCATAAGCCCGTAAGTGACGTGACGCGCGCAGGCATTTCCCTCGGCACGGGTGCATAGTGAATCAGCATGTGCAAAAACAGCACATCCGGGTGTCACTGCATGTAATTGGAGGAAAGGCCCTTAACGCATAAGCGCGTAAGTGACGTGGCACGCATGGGCATTTCTGTGGGCAGTGTTTAAAGGTACGCCTAGGATGCCATTTTCTTGTACGTGCTTTTTGTAGAGAGCAAGTGGGTGAATCTTGTACTTCTTGTCGGGTCACACACGATTACTTCACAACGGTTGCTGTTTGTACTCCTTGTTTACTCAGACAGCTTTCAATTCTTCTTTTGGCAGGAGTGTTGCCAACGCACCCACGCGTGTCTTTTTCACGTTCTTTTTCTAGGCAGACGGTGAGTCGCGCACGTATTTTTCCACTGTGGTTGCCCCGTGTGTCGCATACCCCTTCGTAGGTCATTGTAGCCTGCGTGTACCATGCGTACGCTTATTTTTGTGTTTCTGGGTGCCACAGCGTACTGTGGTTCCTTAATTCCACGCACGTAGGCTACCAGGGGGTCACATGCACATTACATTTTGTTTTCGGAGTGCCTGAGCGTTGCGTGACCCGTCATCTTCCCCCAGGGGTCACAGACAGCCTTGCTAGAGCACAGGGGTACTTATTCCATCTAGTACCCTGCCCCCTTCGCCCCAATTGCCCAGGACAATTGTTTACTGCACCTCCCATTCGCACAACATCAGTGCCATGGTTGGGAGGCGACCAAGTGCTAAGGGAGGCAAAGGTGGTCGACCTCCAAGAGGTGACCGCGGTAGGGGACGTGGCCAGGATGAGCAGGGTGGCCCAAGAGGCCAGTGTGTGGAGGACCAATCAGGGACACCTATGCCCCCCCAATGGGTCAGGGAGATGCAGCTGACACCATTCCAGCTCAGGCCCTGTTAACCCGGCCCAGATTGGTCACAGAACTGGCACGGGATGACTCACAGGCCGACTTCCTTGTCATGAAGTCAAAGCCATGTGTGGCGGTGAAAGTTCCTGTCACCAGGCCACGTGGATCTGGGGCAGCAATGTCATCTGTTGCCCCAAGTAGCCTGGGTGAGGAGGCTGTAGGGGCAGCTGCAGCTCAATCCACCCCGGCCCTGAGTCACCCAACCGGGACAGTGTTGGTCCGAGAGCATCACACCAAGGCAGTTGTGCCGCTTGGTCCTGGCAACAGCACCCAGCAGCCAATGCCTGCAGTGAGACCTTTGGTCATCTTGCCATTGCCTGCTTCCAGTGCCCAGTCCACCTGTGCTTCAGCTCCTACCGACCAGAGCAGCGTAAGCTACTCAGGGTCCGCACCACCTCTCAAAGGAAGAAGCGTGCTCTTGTGGAACAGGCTGGGACCCCAGACACGGCTCACCCCTCTGGCACGTCAAGGAAGCGGAGTTTCCTACACCTACACATGCACTGCACACTATCACTTCGGAGCCCTGTTTGAATGTTCAACATGACAATTGACTTGTGTCATGTCCAAGTGACCTACCATTGATGTATCCATGTTCCTAACTTCACTGTATTAGTAAACACTGGCTTTGTTGCAGCGTGTGACACGTGCGTTTTATCACACTCTTTTGCATGTTCTATTTCATGATGTGCATCTGAAATGGAGGGGGGACTGTACTGATTTACTACCATCTGGGTGTCCTTGTCAATTCTGCCATGGCTATGCTACGTGCCATCAATGTGTGATGCAGGTGCTATGTACCATGCAGCATATGTGTTGCTTTTCCATTTTGGAGTCCTCAGTGTCTGCTTTTAGGGTCCCCTTCCACTTCATTGCCAGTGCATGCATGCCAGAGTTAGTGTCATGTGTGACATGTCTCATTCATGTATTCAATGCATAGATTGTGATGCTTATGTGTGTCGGCTATGCTGTTCATGCCTGGCTTCATTATTTTTGTTTTATTTTTGTGCAGGTGATGAGGCACTAGATGCTGTTGAGGACGAGGAGATGGTGCAGGGACAGGAGTACTCAGAGCACCAACCAGGCACCAATGGAGGACATGGGGTGGTAGTGCAGGAAAATCCATTAGTCCTACAGACCATCCTGTTCACGGGTGTCTCTGGGTACACCTCCGATGACCTCTATGGCTCAGGTGCTGAATCAGACATTGAGACAAATGTCCCGTCGCAGGTGAGTGTTTCTGGCAGGGATGCTGTTCTGTCCAACCCACCTGCACTGGGGGTAGACCCCTCAATGGGGCATTCAGTGTTGGAATGTCTGCCTGTGGCGGTTACGGATGCAGGGTCACACTCCACTATATTTGCTCCTGTTCCTGGGCCAGCAGATCAAAGGAGGAATGCAGTCCTGCAGGCTCAGGCAGTGCCAGCACAACAAGGTGCACATCACCTTGGCTCAAACAGGTGTGGTGCCCGCCAACGCGGTGGCCGTGCGCCACCAGACAATACTGTGTGGGAGAACTCCATGTATACTATTGCAGCACAACAGCACATGTGAGATGATGGCTCAGGCCGAGGATAGGGTGGCCACTTCCATTATCCCCCTGAAAGGTAGGTGGAGCTCCAGCAGCAGGCAACGGAGTCCACGTGCCACTCACACAGGGAGGACATGTTGGCGTCCAACAGGGACTGACGGGCTGAACTGGAGACTCTGCGCACAGCCATATCTGCAGAGTCACAGGCCCACAGGGATGCCCTGAGGTAAGAACACAGGTCCCTCAGAGATACTCTGGGTGCACTTGAGGTGTCTCCGAGTACAAGGTCAGAACAGCAGCTGGAGCAGCTAACATGCACAATCTCAGCTGAGCTCCAGGAAACCCATGAGGAGATCCGGGCATCACGTGAGGCCTTGCAGGCAGAAGTCTGTGCTACCCGTGAGGTGCTGCATTGGGATCTCTGGACCATCATCCTGCAGAACCAAACCTTTTAGACCTGCATGCTTGCTGCCATGGAGGCGCATGCCTGGGCTTTGCATGGTCTGCCTCCCATACCACGCACAACTTCTAATTTACTACCAGAGGGTGATGACAGATGACACCGACGGCAGTTCTCCCACTATAGGGTAGCAGTGCAGGCCATGAGCCCATGGAGGTTTTTTTTCTCAACATCCACACATGTGGGTGTTGGGGTGCATCCTGTACCTCCTCCCTTCTGACTACCCCGTACCCCCTGCCTGGTCGACACATGGCCATTTTTGATTTTTATTTTTCATTTCTATTTTTCATTTTAAATTAGAATTTGATTTTTAAATTTTTCTTTTTTCTTTTGTTTTTTTCTGTTTATTCTTTTAATTTTCTTTTCATATTTCATTTGAATTTTTCATTTTCTTTTTCTTTTTTCATTTTTTCATTTTAATTAGTATTTTACATTTTCATTTTTAATTTCTTTTTTTTATTTGCATTTCCGGTTTTCTTGATAACTATTTTATTTCAGATTGTACATTCATGTTACAGTGTGTTGCTTTGTGTGGCTCCTGTAGGCAACCACTTTGTGTTCCAGCTGGGCACATGCAGGCTTGTCCTGTGTTTGATTTTGAAACTTGGGTTCCTGACACATATGCTACTCCTGCTTCCCCTTTCCATGGGCTCACAAGGTTGTGACCAAGTGACAGTAACTTACACAGAGGCATTGGGCTTCCATAAGTTGTGTGGGCAGTCTGTAGTCCAAACTGTGTACACACCCCTAGTGGCGAATGGTGATGATTTCTCCACTGCATGGTTGATTTGTATATTGTATTCCATACAGGCCATTATGCATATTTGCATGTAGCTTCTTCATGTCTTAACTAGCCTGTCTCCATTGCAGATGCAGTTCATGTTGTATGCAGTACACCGCCACAATTACCTACCAGCAACACACTGGAGATGGAAGGGGTCGATGTGCTGCTTGTGTCAGGTTGTGACACTTGCACTTCTTTCATTTTTTACTGTCATCGGTTGCCACTGTTGGGTCCTGTATTAATGTTTTGTCTTGCTGGTAAGTATTTGTTCATGTGTGCTGTTTCTTTTTCATTGGTGAGAGAGTATTGTCTCTGGCCTGTTTCCATTTGGGACAGTGCACTTTGTGACACTTGTGTCATGTGTTGTGCATTAATTTGGTTACTTTCACATTGCATGCCATGCCATGGTGTGTTGGGTAGCTGAGATGCAGTTAGTGAGGGGTTGGGTGACATGCCACTATTTGGGTGTACTATTTTTCAAGGGGGTAGTCTTTCATGCTGCATGAATGTGTGCCTTTTATTGACACAGCATTGGGTCTGTTTAGGTAGCTAGGGATTCACACAATGTAGCACTTCCAGGAAAACAATCTCAGGGTGGTATGGTGGTACAATCTCAGGGTGGTATGGTTGTGACAGTTGACTGTCCCTTTTGTCATCATCATCATCATCATCATCAATTGTCAGCTGGTATGTGCCAGGCCTGTGTGCCGGGGAAAGATTTTAGGGAGGGATTTTAGGTGAAGAAATTTGCCACAAGCTGGGTATGAGCTGCCCCACCACATGCCCTTTCCCCTCCCATGCGCAGCAGCCGTGCATGTGGTTGGGGATGTGGGGGCTACCACCATGTCCACCGGCACGCCCTGCCGGGTTGCAAAGTTGTGCAGGACACATGCGCCACTATGATCATGCACACTACTGGGGGCGCATATAGCAGCTGCCCACCAGAGCGGTCAAGGGAGCAAAAACGTGACTTGAGCACTCCGAATGTGCGCTCCACTATGCCCCCGATTGCAAAATGGGCTGTGTTGTATCTTACCTGGGATGGTGTGGTGGGTTTCTGAATTGGTGTCATCATGTAGGTGCTCAGAGGGTAGGCACTGTCACCTGGGGAGGTGATAATGTTTGTCATTAGTTGGGTTTACCCATTTCTCAGTGTCTGACATGCATGCATGTGTAGAGGCATTTGTACTCACCAATGAGCCATGTTTAGGGGTAACATTCTGAATATATAACTATCAGGGCAGGACCCGGATAGTTGGCATATACTGAGGTGATGATTCCCTTGGCATTGCATACAACCTGCATGTTGATGGAATGCCAGTGCTTGCGGTTTTGATAGATGTGCTCAGTGGCCCTGAGAGGACGTAGAGCCACATGGGTGCAATCAATGGCACATAGCACTTTGGGGAAGTGTGCAACCCGTAAAAGTCCTGGAACACGGCCTGCCTTTCTGCAGGTGTTCTGGGCATGTATATGTGCCTGCGGACTGAGGGGCGTGCAGTCATGATCGCCAACACCTGGTGTAGGCAGCGTGACTGCGTGACCTGTGAGACGCCCCCAACTATGGCACTTGTCCGCTGAAATGACCCAGTAGCCAAGAAATGCAGAACATTGAGCACCTTTTCCAAGGGACTCAGTGCTTGGGAGCACAGGGTGGGTGATGTGAGGTCATCCTCCCACTCAGCAACCAGTTCTAGGATGATTTGGGGTGGAAACATGTACCTCCCATAAACCTGGTCATCAGGCATCCCAAAAAGGCTGGTCTTTGGTAAAAAAATGTGGGGCCTGGCTATCCTCCTCCTCCTGCGGTGTCCCACGACCACTGCTGCGAGGAACGGTATATTCATCGTAGCATATGAGCTTGTTTGTTGTTTGCACGCACTTTTATGCTGCGCGGGGCTGCTTACGCCTGCTTCCTGCTGGCGTACGTGTTTCCAGATTAGCGCTTCCTTTGTGGCGCACGGGTATCCCCTGTTCGATTCCATGAATACATGTTGTTAGCGCGCGTGTGGGTGTTGCGAGGATTTAGCAGCGGTACTTCCCCCGTAACACCCACATTTTTACATGAGTGTTACCCATTCCGTGTGTTCCGCCCCCCTTTTAGGTGTGTGTGCCGCCCTGTGAGCAGCTTCACTGGCCGTCTCGCACACAGCCTTTGGGATGTCGCAATGACGTGAGCGCCACACGCGGATTCAGCGCACATCTCAGGTAAGCCACGCGCAGCACCTTCCATGAATTGACAAATGGCTGTGTGCACGGCTTTAGCCCACATGCGCTGCGATTTTCACGCTTGCACTCTCCTTTTCAGCGCACATTAATTTCATGAATTACCCTGTTGGTATGTCCTGCATGGGTAGGCATGACTTGAGCAGGTTAGTGCTTTTCACGGCTTGTGTGTTGCACAATCATCAAAATGCATGCAGACTCATGCCAACGCTGGAAGTATGTAATACCACACATCTGTGAAGTCGACAGGTATGATATATGATATGATTGGTTACTTATAACACGCTTAATACCCAGAGGGTTCTAAGTATGATCCCGGGGATCGAACCTGTGTTGCTCCATGTCGTCCTGCTTCCAAGGCAAGCATGTTGCCCCTGAGCTATCCTCCTGAGACAAAGGTGTAGGAACAAGCTCAGTCAGCTTTTGGTGACAAAGTATACTTGTGTGTATGCACTGTGAGATGCTGACAACAAGGCCTCTGACAGGAGTGTAAAGACCGGAGGGGGGGTCTGTACTTCCGTTCTCTATATGGTAGAGGAGAGGCAGAGGGGACACCTGTCAAGATTCTCTATTATTGGTATTGTGGTCGAGCAATCAAGGCCTAGCTTCTCAGGAGGTGATGTGAGCTGGTTCTTAAGTACAATGTAGTCCCCACGCACCCACAAAGGAATGTCCACACACTGTATCGGTTACAAAACAGTCTTTATATAATTAATGTTCAAAGGTATATACAATATCACGATAACTCACTTTGTACTCCGAAAATCAGCAATGGTAAATATATACAGTTTCTAAAGTGGTACCACTAACGTTATTAGATCTCATTAAAGTGCATACGGTCAGAATGACACACAGATCAGAATAAAGAGGAAACCAGCAGTAGAGAGAGGAAGGAAAGCAAGATGGTTGAACAATTGGCAGAATATTGGCCCCGATACCGAGACACAGTTCTGTGTGGAGATCCCCCCACCTGGCCACCATGTAGAAGAAAGATACAAGCCCAGTCCATATATTGTGCACACTAGACTTTCCAATAGTTCTGCAACCCCAAAGTACCTGGCGTTGTAGCGTTCCTCGTCGGGGAATCGACGGCCCTTCTTGAGTGTCCTCCCTTTCAGGCACGAGTCACGGGTCGTCGAACGTCCGACGGAGAACAGGTCAAGCTACGACGGTGAAGTTCCTAGCGGTGCTCGTTGACAGGGAATATAGTCGATAGTTCTGGACCGCAAAGAGTTGAAGAACTGGGGCCCAGCAAGGGCGTTGGGTCATCGGCGTCTCTGTGGTCTTTGGGTGGGGGGAAACCCACCGGTGGATACTCCTCAGCGCGTCGATGGTCAGGCCTTCTCCAGCAGGATACGGCAGCGAAGATGCGGACGAGAGCGTCCTTGGATCAATTAAGTTCTTAGGCAACAGGAGCGCGATGGCGGTCGTTGACAGTGGCAGACAACAGTCCGGGCGCTTCTCCTTGGAGTTCCGCACCAATCCCCGTACCGGGTCGGCAGCCTGTCAAAGGTCTGTCTACCAGGGAGCCTAGACAAAGATCTGCTGTGCACGATGGTCCCTCGTAGCTCGGGAAGAGGGCGCCTTACCAGGTCCTCTCTGGGTCAGTTCTTGAAGCACAGCAGCTTTCAGATTGTGAAGGAGAGCAACAGCAATTATTCTTGTCCAGCAGGGTTTCAAGATCAAGCTTCAGTTACTCCAGTTACTCGTCGTAGTGGACTTCAGCTTCTGAACATGATTCCTAGCAGTGAGAGGTACCCAGATATACTGTTGATCGCCCATTCACTCTGCTGGGTCACACTCAAGCATCCAATCACGACTACGGTCATTCATGCAGGCAGGCAGCCAATCAGGCACACGGGGCATTCAGGCCATTCACTTCTCTCCAGACACTCACAACAAGTTATGTGTATTGGAACAAGTACCGAGCCATTCAAAACTCCAAGCTGCATTCATACCGGTTTCGGGCAGGGCTGTCTAAACCATTGTGTCAACCACCAGATACTAGACAGCCACAACATAGAATGTATATTCGTCACACACTCCATTCACCCAGGTCCCACCCACAGGCGTACCCACAACATATGGTCGTTGAGAAGGCTCCAGCCAGTCTGGTCAGCACTTCCCCATACTACCATATATGGAACTCCCGCCCAACACCCAGTCAGGGGGAAGGGACACAGGCAGGGCTTCCCGGGACTTCGGGAAGATCAAGGTAACAGGTGATGGAAGGCAAGAGGCCATGGGGGCCATTTTGTCTCCATATGGAATCTACCGATTCCAATGACAGGGCCTGGGCATCCCAAAATGGAGGATGGAGGATGCTCAGGGCACCAATCATTTCAGCACGGTGCTGCCACCAGCCCGTACCCTGCTCTGTGGGTCACCCACAGGTGCCCCAAAACATACACTAGGGGCACAGGGTTGCACCCCTACCCATGGGCGCCATAAGGGTATCCCATGGGTCTGTTCAACAAACCAAAAGAGAGAGAGCTGCACCGCCAGGAGTCCCACGGAACTCCTGCGCGGAAAACACGGCAGAACACACGATAAAAAGCAGTAAAGGACAAGGATACGGAGGCCCTGTCCCTCCGATGCATTTCCAGCATCACAGTCGCCCCCCCCCCAGACTGAGGTTAGGGCGCCTAATCTCCAACGGGATAGGCACCCTCATCCAGACGCCCAACATACCTTTTGGAAAGGTCATCTGCGTTATCGTGACTCTTCCCTGGTCTGTGCTCAATGGTAAAGTCTAGTCCTTGCAGACTAATGGACCACCTGAGCAGTTTCGGGTTTTCACCCTTCATCTGCATAAGCCACTTAAGGGGCTTATGATCTGTTTGGACCGTGAAGGTAGAAACGGTAAGGTAGGGTCTAAAATGCCTAAGGCTCCAAACTATACTAAAACATTCCTTTTCAACAGCAGCCCACATAAATTCCATACCCTTAAGTTGTCTACTGATGAATATGATCGGATGTTCTCTTCCTTTGTCATCTAACTGGGACAAGACAGCTCCAATTCCGGTGTCGCAGGCGTCAGTTTGAACGATAAAGGGCTTGCTGTAATCGGGCGCACACAACACCGGCACCCTACACAGATTTCCTTTCAAGCCATCAAAGGCCCTCTGACAGTCTTCAGTCCAATTAACCTTCTTAGGCTGCTTGGGTGAAGTCAGAGCTCTCCGGGGTGCAGCTATGGTTCCACAATCTGCCATGAAATTGCGATAGTACCCAGTGAGGCCCAAAAAGGCTCTCACCTGGGTTTGAGTAGTGGAAGTCTCCCAGTCATGTACATCCTGTACTTTACTGGGGAGAGGTTAGATTTTACCCCCTCCTACCTCATGACCAAGATACGTGACTTTCCCTGAGCTAGCTGGCACTTGGTGGCCTTGATAGTGAAGTTAGCCCTTTTTAACGCCTGCAACACTTTATCCAGATGAGTCAAATGCACTTCCCAGGTGGAACTGTAGACGGCAATGTCATCTAAGTAGGCCACACAAAAGGCCTCCAGCCCACTGAGTGCATGGTTGACTAATCTCTGGAAAGTGGCAGGGGCGTTCTTTAACCCGAAAGGCATGACTCTAAACTGGTAGAGTCCCTCTGGTGTTGAGAACACCGTCTTTTCCTTGGCATTGTCCGTCAGAGCTATTTGCCAATAGCCTGAGGTAAGGTCGAAGGTGCTCACAAATTTGGCAGCATCTATCGTGTCCATGAGCTCATCAGCCCGAGGCAGTGGGTGCGCGTCAGTTTTGGTGACGGCATTGACTCCTCGGTAGTCCACACAGAACCTCCAATCCTTGGTACCTGCCTGGGAACTTGCCTTGGGGACAAGGAACATGGGACTGGACCAGGGACTGGTTGAGGGTTCAATAAAACCCAGATCCAACATCTTGGCGACCTCAGCCTGGATGTGGTTCTTGTTTGTATCTGGCATACGGTAGCACCTGCTTTTGACAGGCACACTGTCACCAGTGTCAATCTCGTGCCTACACCACGATGTAAGGCCTGGTGTCAGTGAAAACAGAGAGCCTGAAAGGGGCCCTTATGGGTCCCTAACGTCTATGGAAACAAGGCGAGTCACCACACACGATAAATACGCCAGACACAAGGTTGTATTCCCAAAGCTAGGGTTTGTTGCAAAGCAAAAGTCTCAGTTGGCCAACTCGGTCTCACGCCCGCGACCTGTATCTCTAGACCTCGAGGGACGCAAGAGAGTGAATTACGTACATCAGTTACATATATACAAAATGCATATCAAACAATCAGCTATGACATGTTTAACACCCCCCTTTTATTGGGTTTCTTTGAACTTGGTGTGATGATGGACATCTCCGACAACTATGACACCTTCAAACATCTATTCTAGTAACAATTTGCAATTTGTGAGTGCGGAGGCATCTTTCTGTTGTTGAATAGAACACAGCGCTTCTGTTCTTGGAAGCGAACTACATACAGGGGGAAAGAGTTGCATTCCAAACCTTGCTATCTATTAGGTGCTATTCGTGTCCTGGGAGCCAACATGCTCTAGCGGGCTCAGCAAAGGGGGGCCATAAGAAAAGCATAATTCAAGCCTTTAGCTATATTATTCTAACATATTCTACCATATAACGAGACTGGCTGGCAGCTGCGAAATGATTAAATGCCCTGCAGCTCTGCTTCAAAGCTACATTTGGGAGGGAGCCAGGCATTCTTCCTGGCGCTGCCTACGTTTGTGTTTCAACAAACTCTTGTTATCCTCACGGCCCCTCGGCCTTGTCCTTTTTACGTACAGACACAGTCAAGCAGTGTAAGCGGAAAATATACTGCGAAGCAATAGGAACAGAAAGCAATGAGCAATGGTTAGAAAACAAAATGGCGATTCTTGTTACATCAAAATGGCAGTTCATTGGCAAACTCGAAAAACTATATTCTGTCATATCGTGCATGAGAAGGTTGACCCACGGCCACCAAAATACGTTTGCGGTCACACAGTAGAGGTATCCATTTTTCTAGACTGACAAACCCTTCTTTGGCCGTATGCCAAACGTCTCATATATATATTGAAACCTCTTCTAGTGATGATGAGTCTGAAGTACTTATGTCTGAATTTTGCATGCTATCGTAAACATCATCGTCTTCATCAATATCTATTGCAATCAACTCTTTTACGGTTCTCATCTCATTAGGGTCTTGGTCAGTTCGACCACGAGGTTGTTTTTTCTTTGTCATCATATGCATACATCCTTCCGTACATCCCTCAGTTACCTCAGCGCAAACTATTGGTAGACAATGTATGCAACAACAGCACGTTAGGAATATTCCAAACACCACTACTAATATTGAGATCAACTTCCATCCCCAAGAACATAGTATTCCCCAAAACCAAGATCCTATTCCCCAGCTTCCTTCTCCAGTAGGGAGTTCAGAGCTTAGGACATGCATTTTCTTTATTGCTTCAAAGATCGTAGGGGAATAGTCATCGACATAAATGCAACATGCTGATCCCACTATTTTGCAAATTCCCCCACCATCAACCAGGATCACATCGAGAGCCATTCTATTTTGCAGAGTCATTAACCTGATTCCTCTTTCTTCCAACGTCATGTTAAATAGTATATCTGTTGTTGTGTTTATGGCATTTTTTAGGATTCTGAACAGCTGCCTTATATTATAGGAGTTCACTATCTGCCCTAAGAATGGAATGAATGATTTTGCTACATCAGTTGCTATTAAAACAACCTCGTCAGTCCTTTTGACTCTAGTTCTGGATAGTCTGGCCATGTCTGCTGTTTCTAAGAGGAATACTCCTGGGAACAGTAGACCTAGGTAACATGTACCTCCCCAGTTTCTGGGCAACCAAGGATATGCTTTCTCTCCACATATAAAATAAACTGGATCACCTACATACACTGGTTCTATTTCCCATTTTAATACCACTGTATCCATGCATCCAGTGTATGTTAAGACTGAAAAAGAGCCTTTCTTTTTTAGACAAAAAGGGACAGTTCTTGGGCTATAATTCACTGTGTAAAATGGTGGGATTGCGTCTTTGTCCCCTTCTGTTCTTACACGAAACATCATTACAGATGTCTTTTCTGGTGGGGACAATCTATCTCGTCTATTTTGTCGTGTTATCTTTCGTGTACTTTTCCTCGTGGGCTCTGCGGCTATTACTTGTGCTTTATGGAAAATGGAACAACCCACAGGCTTTATTATTATCTCCTCAAACTCATTCATGTTGGTTCTGTCTAATTGACCCGTACTACTCTCATTCCATTTCCCATAAAACATTGCACCTAAAGATGCACTACATGCAGAACTTAATGGTAGTGGCTGTACATACCACCCTATTCCTTTCCCAGCATGCTGTGGTAAATGGGCACATACCCAGCAATTTGTTTTCTTCAGATTTGCATGTGTCATGTTCATGATCAATAGCAATGTATTATTCCCAAAACCTTCCCTGTGTCTTTCTTCCATTGGGGGCAGGGTATAGGTAATTACCTGAACCGAGCTTTCAGTAGTGGATATATTAATTATTGGTAAAAACATTTATAATGGGTGTATCGCTTCCACATACCATAATATTAGGGCTGTCGATATTGGTGCTACCACGCTCATAAAGCACATTATTATTGTCAGTGCCAGCATACAATTCGTTTTATTTACCATGCGTTTTTCTTAAGCTTACAGTCTTTATAATTGACTCATTTTCAGCAGTGGTGGTGTCATAAGTTCAATGAAATTGTCACAGTTCAGTTCTGCCTGTCCTTATTAGCCTGGATTTGTTTATTCGTTTTTAGGCAAGATCACTTGTCCCTTCTCATAGTGCTCAGAGGACCTTTGATCAGTTATCTTATTGCCTTAGTACCATGTGCGCCCAGCTTGACCGCTCTGGTTCCTGACACATGTACTTTTATGATCGCACCGAGGGGCCGCGAGTCTTGAATTGTCCGACTTGCACAATTCTCACGCTTCTCTCCTCTACACCTCTAGTTCCTTCTCTGTCCATGAGCTGAACCAGAGGTTGACATAAAACATAAAAAAAGAACTGCGGATCACTTTGTCGTTCGAGGCCGCAAGTTGTATCGCCTTACTCCTGGTATTGTGTGATCCGTGAATAGTCCCGGTGCAATTCCAGATTCAGGCTCAAAGTCAGCCTGTGGCGCTACTACAGGTGCTGGTGTGCGCCGCGCCAATGATGCAGATCCGTTCTTTGGCGTGTTGGCAAGTGCAAGTGGGCGCCAAAGGGGTACACAATTTGTTTCTGCTGGTATTTGCAAGGCAGATTTCGTGTCAGTCAGCAGTGATGTCGATTCTGCTGGGCAATGTTGGGGCACTCTTTGCCCTTCCCCCTCTTTGGCAATCGTCTCAGGCTTTGTTTCGAGTTTCACTTCTCGTTTTGGCAGATTTGGCGGCTGTTTACTGGCAACAGTTTCTTCCATTAGTGGGACCGCTGTCTCTTTCCGGTCATCAGTGTCAGGCAAGTCTTTCAGTGAAGTTGGAATCTTCTTGGCATGGGTGGCATGGATCCATTACTTCCTTCCATCCACCCGTATTGCCGTCTGCGCCGCCAAGAGTACTTGATAGTGCCCGCGCCACATGGGTGCTAACAATGACTTTCTTTCAAAAATGTTTAGCAGCACCCAGTCGCCTGGCTCCAGCGCGTGCCCCGGACCGGTGTATCTCACTGGTAATGCCTCCTTAACCTGCTGATGAATCAAACGCAATTTCTGCATTAAAAGGCCACAATAAGTACTAAGCACAGGATGTTCTACCTCACTAAGTTCTTTTGGCTGTGGTGCACACCATACATTTGCCGGCCTCCCCATTACGATCTCGTACGGGGAGAGCCCAGTTTTAGCCTGTACAGACGTACGCATGCATAATAGTGCTATTGGTAATGCATCCATCCAACTCAACTTGCTTCCCGCACAAATCTTGCTAATCTTTGATTTAAGAATCCTGTTGTGCCTCTCCACAAGACCGGCAGAACTCGGATGCCTTGAACTATGGAATCTCTTATCAATCTGAAGACCAGCACATATCTGTAATACCACTGCGCCCACAAAATGCGGTCCATTATCGGACCATAGGACACGGGGCAAGCCAAATCTGGAAAAGTACTCCTTAAGCATTACTTTTGCTGTGCTCATTGCTGTGCAGTCCTTCAAGGGATATGCCTCCACCACTTACTGAATGCACAGATCACCACCAAGACGTATTTTAAGTTTTGGCATCTCTCCATCTCTATGAAATCAAAATGGATAACCTCAAATGACATAGAGGGTGGGCCAAAACTGCCTGTTGGAGTCACTGTTCCCTTTCCTACATTGTGTTGCAAACACGTGATACAGTTCTGCACCAACCTCTCTGCATTCTTTTTTATGTTTACATTCTGCCATACTGTAGAAAGGTGCTGTATTATCTTTTTCGCACAGATGTGAGTAGGGCTGTGGGCCATTGTGACCATTGCAGTCACATACGAATTTGGCAACATCCAGTTTCTAGTTCCCTTGTCCACCCAACAACCCTCCAGATCCAACTCAGCAGATCCCTCTGCCCACCCCTGTATTTCATCGGCCGTAGCTTCGGCCTGCATTTCTTTGACAGTGGCAACTCCATTTTCTATTATACAGGGTACTTCCTCTGTCTGAACCATCATCATTTTGGTATTTAAATCAGTGGCAGTTTGTTTCGCAATTCTGTCTGCAAACGCGTTTCCCTCTTCTACTTTGCATGTTACCTTTTTGTGTGCCTCGCATTTCACTATTGCTAAGTGCTTTGGAAGTGTGAGTGCAGACAGCAATCGTACAATCAAAGGGCCATGTTGAATTCTGGCGCCATGTGATGTCAAAAACCCTCTCTCAGCCCAGAGTCGACCAAATTTATGAACCACTCCAAAAGCATACTGGCTATCAGTATATATATTCACATTCGAATTTTCAGAAATCTCGCAGGCTCTGGTTAATGCTATTATCTCTGCGGCTTGTGCCGAATTGTAGGGAATTCTTTTGCTTTCTACAACGCTCTCTAGGGTAGTGATAGCATATGCGGCAGTTGTCGTGCCATCTGGTAATTTTAAACATGAGCCGTCACAAAATAACTCTCCATCTGGCTCTTTCTGTGGGGTATCACTTAAATCAACTCTCCCCTTGGTTTCTTCCTCAGTGACCATTAAGCAATCGTGGGGGGGTGATTCATCCTTCCCAATTTCTTTTATGGTTGGTGGCATTAATTCTGCAGGATTCAACGCGCTACACCTCATAATTTGGATATGGGGCGCGAACAAGATAATCTCATATCTTGTCAATCTAGCAGAGGTGAGGTGTTGCGTCTGTGTCCTATTTAGTAGAACGTCTATGGCATGTGGCACCATCAAAATTAAAGTGTGCCCCAATACCATCCCTTCCATTTGTTTCACTGACGCAGCAGCCGCCGTGACAGATCACAAACATCGTGGTAGTGCGTGCGCACTACAGGGTCCAGCGCAGAAGAAAAATAGCCACATGGCCTATTTCTTCCACCTTGTTCCTGTGTCAAAACCGCCAATGCACATCCTTCACTTTCACACACAAATAGTCTAAACATTTTCTCATAATTCGGCGTACCCAAAACTGGAGCCGAGCATAATGCAGTTTTCAATCCATCAAATGCTTTCTAACATTCCTCATCCCACTGCAAAGGCATAACCGCATCCTTTCTAGTCAAATTCACCAACGGCTTCACAATTAGCGCAAAATTACCAATCCATTGTCGACAATATGAAGCCATGCCTATTATTGCTCTGACTCCTTTTTGTGTCTTTGGAATAGGCATACAAGAAATACTTTCTATGCGTTCTGGCGTTAGTCTTCTCCCTCCTTTCGAAAATAGGTAGCCCAAATAGGCCACCTCCTTTCGATTTTATTGGAATTTCTTCAAACTAGCTTTATGGCCATATGCCGCTAGGTGTGACAGTAATAATACAGTGCTTTCTTTACAAATCTCCTCTGTGTCTGCAGCTAGCAGTAGATCGTCTATGTTTTGCAAGAGTACACAACCCACGGGTAATTCTAGCATGTCTAGCTGCTCTTTTAATGCTCTACTGTAAATACTTGGACTTTCCGTGTAACCTTGCGGAATCCGCATAAATGTAAATGATCGTTCTCCTAATGTGAACGCGAACAAATATCTGCTGTCCATGTCCACTGGAATACTGAAGAAAGTGTTTTTCAAATCCACTACACTAAAATATTCTGCTGAAACAGGTATCATTGTCAATATTGTAGTGACATCTGGTACTAGGGGAAATTGTGGATCTACTACCTTGTTAAATGCGTGCAAATCAATTATAAAACGGTATGGTACATCATTGCCTCCTTTTTTATAAACTGGAAGAATCGGGCTGTTGCATGTACTGCCTGTAATTTCCTCGATTACCCCTAATTTCACCAAATCGGTAACAATACTCTTCAATCCTTTGTCACCTTCAGCCAAAATTCTGTATTGGGGTATTCGCGGTAGGGTAACATCTTCTTTCAAAATGATCTTTACTGGCTCTATCTTTAAGCATCCTACATCATTGTCATGCATTGCCCATATACAGGTTGGCACTTTACTTAGTTCCCCTGGTAAAGTTTCGGACATGAATTCTGACACAGGGGCATCGTGCGGCCAAATTGTTAGGAACACTCCGTCTGCCGTGCAATGTATGACGGAACCTAATTTTTTCAACAAATTTAATCCCAACAAGTTCTCCCCACAATTTTCTGTTAAAAGGAAAGGACAATGTTCAGTAAATGGTCCTATTGTAACTGGGACTGGTTTGGACACTGGATTTATGACTGGTGTAACTGCGAACCCTACGGAAACATTCTTTTGCCCTGACAGTGGTATATCCAGAACCAAGTGGTGGTCTATTGAACACTTCTGCGCTCCTGTATCTACAAGAAAGCGGTGCTCCTCATTCCCGACTCTCATTTCTACATAGGGTCCGCTCTGATTCACGGGAATAGACACTGGTTCCGACCCCTGTCCTGGGCTGTCCTATTGGGGAAATAACACATCGTCCGATGTGTAATCATTACTGTTACTGTAATACGTGTTTGGCTGTGTATCGAAAACGTTCCCACTCTTTCCTCTATTTCCCCCACTCTGGTTTCCGTACTGTTGATTTTGCTATCCCTGACTCTGGTTTGGGGCATTTTGGTTTTGGCCTTGGTTTTGATTACCTCTGTTATTGTGATGCTGGTGCATACGATTCCTATTTGGTCCATTTGCTCCTGGGTGTCCTCTATGCTGTCTCCTCTGACCAGAGCCATTTCTATTCTGTAGATGCGGACATTGCGCTCGCCAATGTCCTTCCTCCTTACAATACGCACACTGATTTGGTCCCACTGTTCCCCCATGCATATTTGAATTACTCCTTACTTGTGCGTTCCCTCACCCTACATTATGTCCTGCTACTTGCTGCAGTAGTACCTGTGTTCTCAATAGACATTCTTTCAAGTCTGCTCCCACCTGTTTTAGCAACGATAATTCGTTCACCATCTCCTTCTGTCCCGGTGATGGTAACTGCTGCCGTTTATTATGCAACCCCTTTTTGCCCCTTCCGAGGTCTCCTGATATCCCTACTCCTGTATGCAGGTGTAGTAATCATTTCGACAGGTGTAGTAAACATTTTGACGACATAATCATTATCTAATTCAACTCTAAGCTCAAAAAGTCTATATACATGTTCTCTCACTTCTTCATCCCTCTCCCTACAGCGTGCTAATGCATTCAAATCTAACAATCGCTGCAGTGGTAATTTCCCAATAAACTGTTTCCATTTCTCCACCAAATATTCACCCATGCATTCCAACACTACCTGTCTTTCGTTGCTTCTTCGGAAGTCGAAGCCAATGTTGTCGTCCCGTTATTCCCATCTATATAAATCTCTGCCTTTTGCTGCAATTCCACCTTCCTTTCTTTGCTGATCACACTCTGAGTTACCCTCGTGCATCCCCGTTGGTCAGTCCCGCCTCTTGCCCCTGTGGTTTCAACTTCAGCCCCGGGAGGAACGGACGGTACCGAGTCTGTGTCTAGGGCGGGAGGTGCGGATGGGACAATGGGAACAGGGAGTGTCGGTTGTGGGCCTGGTTGGCTAATAGGAAGTGCTATGTGTGCGGTCTGTGGCTGTGGGAGGGCTTGAGCTACCGGAGGGGGAGCTTGGGCTACGGGCGGGGTCTGGGCAATAGCTACTGACGTTTCTAGCCTCACTTCTGATCTTGGGCCTTGTTTTGTATGGGTCAATATATTTTCTATCAATTCATCTGCTATGTGTAATTCCCGTTGTGGATATATCTTTTCTATTTTCAACTGGTCACGCCTACCTGCCCTTCTTAGACTCTCAGTCTAATCCTCCTCTTCTTTCTCTTCCGCTACTTCACCTTTTGATTTATTTCTGCGTGCATGCTTCACTCTGCTTTTAAATCAGAGCATTGCTTCCTTTCTCCAGTCTTTAATACTCTCAAATGCTGCAGGACGCGCTACCTTTCTTATCAACACCCTTTCCAGGTTGTCTATCCTCGCTATCTCAAAACTACCATTTATAGGCCACTGATGGTCTTGTTGCTTTCTGATTTGCCTATGCCAAGTCTCACAGAATATTATCGCACCCACTCCATACTTCACATACATCTCATACGCCGGCGTTCCCCCAGGTGGTACAATTTAGCCATCTTCCAAAGATTGTCTACCACAGCGGAAAAACCCCGCTAAGGTGGACAATACCCCAGGCATGTTTCAACCTTCCCCCTGGTTAATCAACCTTACCTAGGGCTTTTGATTTTGCAAAGTCAACTCTCAACCAATATCAGGATTACTTTGAATCGGGGAATGACTCACCTGATAGATCAAGTCATCTGTATACTGACGCACCAAATGACGTCGTATCTGCGTTTCTTGGCTTCCGCCTCGTTTCGGGACCCTTGCCTCCTTGTTCTCTAGCCAGGCACATCGATCAGGGATCAGATGTGTGCAGATCTGCAAAGGAGTCTCTCATCACTTTTACAGGGCGCCCCAAACACCTCTTGATCCCGGCTCGATCGTCCCATCCTCGCCGTTCTCCGCCTTACTCAATTACAACGTTATGCGATGGAACAAGTGGGGGAGGGTCCCTATTCGGGCGCCATCTTGAAAGGGGCCCCTAGGGGTCCCTAACGTCTATGGAAACAAGGCGAGTCACCACACACGATAGATACGCCAGACATGAGGTTGTATTCCCAAAGATAGGGTTTATTGCAAAGCAAAAGTCTCAGTTGGCCAACTCGGTCTCACGTCCCGCGACGTGTATCTCTAGACCTCGAGGGACGCAAGAGAGTGAATTACGTACATCAGTTATATATATACAAAATGCATATCAAACAATCAGCTATGACATGTTTAACATCCCCCTTTTATTGGATTCTTTGAACTTGGTGTGATGATGGACATCTCCGACAACTATGACACCTTCAAACATCTATTCTAGTAACAATTTGCAATTTGTGAGTGCGGAGGCATCTTTCTGTTGTTGAATAGAACACAGCGCTTCTGTTCTTGGAAGCGAGCTACATACGGGGGGAAGAGTTGCATTCCAAACCTTGCTATCTATTAGGTGCTATTCGTGTCCTGGGAGCCGACATGCTCTAGCGGGCTCAGCAAAGGGGGGCCATAAGAAAAGCATAATTCAAGCCTTTAGCTATATTATTCTAACATATTCTACCATATAACGAGACTGGCTTGCAGCTGCAAAATGATTAAATGCCCTGCAGCTCTGCTTCAAGGCTACATTCGGGAGGGAGCCGGGCATTCTTCCTGGCGCTGCCTACGTTTGTGTTTCAACAAACTCTTGTTATCCTCACGGCCCTGCGGCCTTGTCCTTTTTACGTACAGACAACAATGTTTTACAGTCGAGCAGTGTAAGCGGAAATTATACTGCGAAGTAATAGGAGCAGAAAGCAATGAGCAATGGTTAGAAAACAAAATGGCGATTCTTGTTACATCAAAATGGCCGTTCATTGGCAAACTCAAAAACCTATATTCTGTCATAGCGTGCATGAGACGGTTGGCCCACGGCCACCAAAATACGTTTGCGGTCACACAGTAGAGGTATCCATTTTTCTAGACTGACAAGCCGTACTGCCGGAGCAGAGCCCTGTAGGCCCTCTGTTGCTCTGTTGTCAGATCGGGAGAGAGATGTACTCCCTCCATGGAGCCATCCTGAGGGTTGCTATGTAGCAAATCAGGAAGGGGCTCACTCTCATCCTCTTCTTGCCCTGAAGCTAGCAAGAGACATGAGACTTCGGCCCGCCAGTGGAAAGGCTTGAGCCTGTTAACATGGAATACCTGAGGGGCTACCCCAGAGACTCCCATGTCAACCAGGTAATTGACTTTGCCCATCTTGGAGATGATCCTGAAGGGTCCAGTCCATTTATCTGCCAAAGCCTGAGGCTTGGTAGGCTCCATCACAAGGACCTCCTGTCCCGGAGTCCAATCCACTTGCGATGCTTTAAGGTCGTGGCAGTATTTATTCAATTCCTGGCTGGCCTTAAGATTCGCTGTTGCTTGACCCATCATCTGTGTCATCCTCCGTCTGAGGCCTAACACATAGTCCCCCAATTGCTTGGCGGGACCTGGAGGGGTGGCCTCCCAACCTTCTCAGATCAAGGCGAGGGGCCCCCACACAGGATGTCCAAAGAGTAACTCAAAGGGGCTGAAACCAACACCCTCTTGAGGTACCTCTCTGTAAGCAAACAGCAGGCATGGCAGGAGAAGATCCCACTTCTTCCTGAGGGGCTCTTCCAAAGCGCCTAACATGCACTTGAGAGTTTTGTTAAATCTCTCAGCCAAACCGTTGGTCTGGGGGGTGGTAAGAGGTGGAGAATTTGTAAGTTACTCCGCATTCTTTCCACATGGTTTTCATGTAACTTGACATGAAGTTGGATCCTCTATCAGAGACAACCTCCTTAGGGAATCCAACACGGGTTAAAATGCCCAGGAGAGCCCTGGCAACCACCTTGGCCGTAACCGTCCGAAGGGGTATAGCCTCAGGGTACCTGGAGGCATGATCTACCAAGACTAGGATGAACCGATGTCCACCCGACGTGGGAGGGTCAAGGGGACCGATGATGTTGATGCCCACCCTTTCAAACGGTGTGCCAACCAGTGGCAATGGTTGCAGTGGGGCGATGACTCTGCCTGCAGTCTTGCCAGACAACTGACAAGTTGGGCAGGTCCTGCAGTGGGACTCCACTTCTACTCCCATCCGTGGCCAGTAGAAATGGGCCGAGAGCCTCTGCTTCATCTTCTTGGTCCCAAGATCACCAGCTAAGGGCACCTCATGTGCCAACTGCAGCTGGAAGGGCCTGTAAACCTGGGGTACCACCAACCTCTTGAGGGCACCAGGTTCAGGCTTAGTGGGCTCACTAACAAGGAGCTCACCCTCCCAATAAATCCAAAATGTCCTAGGAACTTCTCCTTGTGCCTGGGACAGGGCTTGTGTCCTCAGACCCTGGAGAGAGTGGCACTCTCTCTGTCCCTTACAGAAGTCTGCCCGGGAGGGTCCCCTTCAGCCAATAAGCATTGATGGTCGGGATGACCCTCCGGGTTAAGAGCCTCCCCACAGGAAAGTCTTCTGGCTCATCTCCCACAGGAGTCGAGACGGGTAATTACCACTGGACCCAGCCCGTCCGGAGCATGGATCCCAATGGGTGCTGCCGGAACAGCGGGACGAGCAGGGGCTCCCTCCACAGGGGCGGCCTTCTTACTCCTCCTTTTCTTTCGTGCCTTGGTTTTCCCCATCGACAAGGGTACCGGGCTCGCAGCGAGACCCTATGTGACCTGCGATCGGGTGACTGCCACAGCAGTCATGGGTAGACCATCCGTGATCATGCCCAATTCGACCAAATCATTTCCCAACAAAATGTTCGCAGGCACGTTGTCCTGAACCAGGACCAGAAGTTTTGCTGTCTTGTTTCCAATCGTGATGTTGACTAAGGCTACAGGCGATAATTTGGGATGCCCACCAGCTAACCTGGCGGTTCTCAGAGGAGCACCTACATAGTCCTCTGGCTTGAGCAGGGTCCTGTCCACCACTGTCATGCTTGCCCCAGTGTCTCGCAAACCAGTAGAAGGATGGCCATTCAAGAGGACACTTCTCAAAAACCTACGAGTGTTTTGTGGGATAGTTGCCAGTACTTCTGCGTACTGGTCCCAGGCCCCAAGGGACACTAAGGAAATCTCTACGGGAGCACCGAAGGTGATCCCAGTAGAGGAGGGGAGGACAGTGGCCTCCACCTCAGGTACAGAGTAGGGGTAGGTCAGGCTGGCAGCCTGGACTCCAAGGGCCTTACCCTTACACTTAGGGTCAACCCTTCGGTGGTCCAGAGCCCCACAATCCCAACAATTGCCAGGAGTGCGGGGTACGGTACTGGAGCCACTGGGGCCCTGCTTTGCAGCAGGCGGAGCACTACTCTTACTCCCACCCACAACAGACTTATCCCCACTAGGTTTTTGGGTCTTTGGAAAGGAAGGTTTTTGTTTACCCGACTGTGACTGCTTTTGGGACTCCTCAGCTTTCTAAGAGGCCCCCTTTTCTTTGTCCTTGTCCTTCCCACTGGAGTCCTTAGGGGACACCCGGTGGGAGACCCACATGTCAGCCAACCTAGCCAGCTTAAAGGGGTCCAAAATGTTCTGGTCAGCAACATACTGACGCAATTCTGGTGAACAGGCTTCTGAAAAATGCTCAAAAAACAAGAGGTGAGACAATTCAACAAACGTTTTCACTTTGTACCCATCAATCCACCCCATCATGTTCATGTGCACAACACTCACCCAGTCAACCCAAGACACATTCTCTCGTTTCTTAAAATCCCTGAACCGTTTAAGATATTGGGTAGGCGTTTTGCCGAACTTGGCGATTAAGGCAGACTTCATGCACTCATACTGACCCCTTTCTTCAACACTCAGTTTCAGAATACAGTCACATCCAGTTTCAGGCACTCTGCTTAACAAACACTTAGCCCAATCTCTCTTATCAACATCGTGAATGGCACAAGCCATTTCAAACGCTTCAATCCATTGGAGGATATCCGAACCCTCTGCATACACACCAACCAAATATTTCATGAACTTGGTTGCTGGGGGCCTGACACTCTCAACTGGTTTAGCTGAAGTCTCCACTCGAGCTTTCTCTAACTGGATTCGCTGACATTCAGTGTCCTTGGCCTCATTCCGGGTTTGGAGCTAACCATGGAGTAATTAGCTCCATGGTTGCCTCCAAAACTGTCCCAAATCCGGCATGGTGGATGGAGTAATTACCGGTCCATTCCAGGGTTGGAGGGACCGGTAATTCCCCATTCACCTTTTGCCCTTCCCCATTCCCATTTCTGCCCCATAGGGCTCAATGGGAATGGGGAAGGAGGTAATTACGGCACCATAAATTACGGTACCGTAATTACCTCCGAGGTCCCTTTGCGGGTCCCACACTTAACTCCTGCTAAAAGCAGGAGGTAAGGAAGGACCCGCAAAGGGAACTCGGAATACGGAGGTAAGGGATTACCGGCATCGGCACCCTTACCGGTGCTGGTAATCCGTTACCTTCAACATCGTCATGACCCCCCTTTTCTTTGAGTTCAAGATCCCTATTCTTGAGTTCCACTTGCTGTGCCAACTCCTCTTTCTTAAACTCAGCATCAATTTCCAACTTGCAATATTCAAAGTCCTTAATAAATCAAGCTTCCGAGGAACTGCTGGGGTTTGGAACAGAGGCAGCAGGAATGGTGGCATTCCCAGAATCAGATTCGGCGACAACCCTCAGGGTAGAGTCCTCATTGGTTGCATCCCCCCCTTCAAGAGTTTCACAATCAATCTGGTAGTCCATCAGGGCAGCTATCAGCTCAGCCCTAGACTTATCCACAAAATCTAATTCCCTGGCTTCACAAGCACGCTGGAGAGCCTCTAAGCTCATCCGAGTCAATTTACCATTCGCAATAGATTCCATTGCTTGTTATGCAGTTATCTTGTACACGACTAAACCTTAATTTAACAAAGTGCAGATATCCTTCGTAAGTGGCACGGTTATACACAGAGTCTTAAAACCATAGGCATCCCACCGCAGCCACCAGCTGTAAAGACCGGAGGGGAGGGGGTCTGTACTTCCGCTCTCTATATGGTAGAGGAGAGGCACAGAGGACCCCTGCCAAGATTCTCTATTATTCGTATCGTGGTCGAGCAATCAAGGCCTAGCTTCTCAGGAGGTGATGCGAGCTGGTTCTTAAGTACAGTGTAGTCCCCACGCACCCACAAAGGAATGTCCACACACTGTATCGGTACAAAACAGTCTTTATATAATTAATGTTCAAATGTATATACAATATCACGATAACTCACTTTGTACTCCGAAAATCAGCAATGGTAAATATATACAGTATCTAAAGTGGTACCACTAACGTTATTCGATCTCATTAAAGTACGTACGGTCAGAATGACACACAGATCAGAATAAAGAGGAAACCAGCAGTAGAGGGGAAGGAAAGCAAGATGGTTGAACAATTGGCAGAATATTGGCCCGATACAGAGACACAGTTCTGTGTGGAGATCCCCCCACCTGGGCAACCTGTAGAAGAAAGATACAAGCCCAGTCCATATATTGTGCACACTAGACTTTTCAATAGTTCTGCAACCCCAAAGTACCTGGCGTTGTAACGTTCCTCGTCGGGGAATCGACGGCCCTTCTTGAGTGTCCTCCCTTTCAGGCAGGAGTCACGGGTCGTTGAACTTCCGACGGAGAACAGGTCGAGCTACGATGGTGAAGTGGCCGCGTCATTCCTAGCGGTGCTCGTTGATGAGGAAGCGTAAATTTCCTGCCAGGAAGAGGCGTGCGGGGCACCTCAGTGTCGATAGTTCTGGACCGCAAAGAGTTGAAGAACTGTGGTCCAGCAAGGGCGTTGAGTCGTCGGCGTCTCTGTGGTCTTTGGGTGGCGGGAAACCCACCGGTTGATACTCCTCGGCGTGTCGACGGTCAGTCCTTCTCCAGCAGGATACGGCAGTGACGATGCGGATGAGAGTGTCCTTGGATCAATGAAGTTCTTAGGCATCGGGAGCGCAGCGGCTCCAGTCGGCGACGGCGGTCGTCGACAGTGGCGGACAACAGTCCGGGTGCTTCTCCTTGGAGTTCTGCTGCAATCCCTGTATCGGGTCGGCAGCCTGTCAAAGGTCTGTCTACCAGGGAGTTTAGGCAAAGATCCGCTGTGCACGATGGTCCCTCGTAGCTCTGGAAGAGGGCGCCTTACCAGGTCCTCTCTGGATCAGTTCTGGATCAGTTCTTGAGTTTTCAATCTGAAAGCTACTTTCAGATTGAGAAAACAGCAATTCTGCAATTCTTCTTGTCCAGCAGGGTTTCAAGATCAAGCTTCAGTTACTCCAGTTACTCGTCGTAGTGGACTTCAGCTTCTGAACACGATTCCTAGCAGTGAGAGGTCCCCAGATATACTGTTGATCTCCCATTCATTTCGCTGGGTCACACTCAAGCATCCAATCACAACTACGGTAATTCATGCAGACAGGCAGCCAATCAGGCACACGGGGCATTCAGGCCATTCACTTCTCTCCAGACACTCACAACAAGTTATGTGTATTGGGACAAGTACCGAGCCATTCAACACTCCAAGCTGCATTCATGCCGGTTTCGGGCAGAGCTGTCTCTACCATTGTGTCAACCACCAGATACTAGACAGCCACAACATAGAAGGTATATTCGTCACACACTCCATTCACCCAGGTCCCACCCACAGGCGTACCCACAACATACGGTCGTTGAGAAGGCTCCACCCAGTCTGGTCGGCACTTCCCCAAACTACCATATATGGAACTTCCACCCAACAGCCAGTCATGGGGAAGGGACAGAGGCAGGGCTTCCCGGGACTTCGGGAAGATCAAGGTAACAGGTGATGGAAGGCAAGAGGCCATGGGGGCCATTTTGTCTCCATCCGGAATCTACCGATTCCAATGACAGGGCCTGGGCATCCCGAAATGGAGGACACTCAGGGCACCAGTCATTTCAGCACGGAGCTGCCACCAGCCCATACCCTGCTCTGTGGGTCACCCACTGGTGCCCAAAAACATACACTAGGGGTGCAGGGTTGCCATAAGGGTATCCCATGGGTCTGTTCACCAAACCAAAAGAGAGAGAGCTGCACCGCCAGGAGTCCCACGGAACTCCTGCGTGGAAAACACGACAGAACACATGATAAAAAGCAGTAAAGGACAAGGATACGGAGGCCCTGTCCCTCCGATGCATTTCCAGCATCACAAGGAGCAGTTGCCAGATTGAGATGTTTAGGGCACGCTGCTCTATGGGTTGTTCAATTGTGTATGATGATTGCATCATCTTCACTCAGCATACATGTGTATGAATGTGTGATCATGGCAATTTAGTGCATTTGACTATCCAGATCAATATAGGGTTTATTTTACTTTATTTTGCTTGTATAGGACGCTGAACCCTGAGGTAACTAGGCACTTGACTTGCGTTGAGTTTGTTACAGTCATGGTATACAGACACAAATGCAGATGAAATTAGAAATAATATACAAATACATAGATATTACGTTGATGATGGCATGGGAATACAGAATTAGTAGGAGACATTTACAAACGAAAGGAATTTACAATGTTAATAGCAACAGAAAATTGTTATACACATTTAGAAAAATATACATGATGTACATGGTTTCGGTACTAGTTGATTGATGTTTTACCCGGTTGGGATCATGGAGAAAAGCCAGGTTTTGACTTTGAAGCGGAAGGCTGGGAAGGAGTGTTCGTCTCTAAGCGCTGGGGGCATAGAGTTCCAGGTTTTAGCAGCCAGGACTGGGAAGCTGGTTACGCCTGAGTTTTGGAGTCTATATTTGGGAATGCTGAGGCAGTGGCCATAGTTAGTTCTGGTGTGTCTAGAGGTAGACATTTTACAGACTTTATAGGCCAGGTATTTGGGGGCGGTGTTGTTGAGACATTTGTCAGTAATCATGAGCATTCTGAAGGTAATTTTGTCTTTTATGGGGAGCCATTTGACATTTTGTCTGGCGTGGGAGATGTGGTCAGATCGTGGAATGTTTAGGGCTGTGCGGAGGGTGTTATTTTGCAGGTTTTGGAGATTGTATAATGAGGATTGTTTTTCAGCAATAATGTTGCAAGATGTGACCTTGCCAGTTTGGGACCAACCCCCCTCCCCCGCCGTTAAAACTCATGTATCCATGTGAGTATAAGAGACCGGGGAACAGGAAGGAGGGGTGTTCTCTCGTGCCGAAGTCTTGTGTTACCGTTGTATGCTACTGATTTGCTAATAAAGTACTCATCCATCCACCATAATTGTGAGTGGCCATTTTTTCCACCACAATCGTGATTGTGATGCGTAATGAGCTGTTGCCATGTGTATGTTGCCAGACGTAAATGTGCTATTTTCAAAAGTGCATGTCTCATCATTGCGACTTGTCATTTTGCCTTCAGTTGTGAGACTTGATTCTTTCTGATTACCGAACATGGGCCTGTGTGTGTGAGGCAGTTGCGTGTTGACTAATCATGACTCATGCTACTGATAAAATGGGGGAGAGTACACATGCATTGGCACTTATGATTGATTCCTTTGTTCTTTGTTCCCTTTTCTACAGTTCCAGCAGCTGTAGAAGAGGGTACAACCTGTGCTGTGGAGCCGCATCTCAGGGGCAAGGCCTCCAGACGCAGGTGCATACCCCAGCCATGCCCAGTTGTATCCACCTTCTCTAAAGGCGATGTTCCTGGGGGAGTATCCCATTAGGTAGCAATGCTGCTGAGGAGGAGTCCCAGGATCCCATCATCATGGTGGGCACCTTAGTAGCAGAGGGACAGGATGGTGATGGTGATGGTGATGTTACCACACAAGGGCCCCAAGGCATGGAGACCTCAGTGGAGGTGTCTGGGTTGATGGAGGAGGCCATTGAAGGCCTGGCCATGGTGTTAGGTGGAGGCATTGATGGGGATGTGCAGGTTGCAGACCTCTCCCTGAGACAGGAGGCTGTGCAGTCCACCATGGAGGGCTCAGCACAACCCCCTGTCCCAGAACCATCTCCTGCAGCACTTCCCACCCTCACTGATGCCTCCACCCATACACAGCCCACACCTCCGGGTGATGTGGCAATCCAGGATGCAGTGCTGCCACTGCTGATGGGTGGCATTGATGCTGCACAAGCAACTCACAAGCTGCTTGTAGAGCATCACGTTTACATGGGCCACCTCTTGTCCCAACTGGCAAAATCACTGCTGATGTGTATTTTATATGTCTGTTCATATGCTTAATATGGCCTGTGATCTGAACCACAGACCAGGCCTTCTACACTGTGCGATAAAAACACTTTAATACTAAGTGGAAAACAGACCTTCTTGCTATAATGCACCGTGTGATGTAAATATATTTATATTTAGTGAAATGCAAGCCGCAAGAATTGCTTTTCCATTTTACGATGAAGTACATTAGAGTTTTGGGCTGCAAGCCAATGATGTTGAGCCTGGTACAGCACATTCCGATTGTGTAAACAATGGGCCTCATTACACGGTAGGCGGTAAGGGTTTACTTGTACCGGTAAGGGCACTGGTACCAGTAAACCCTTACCGCCTTACTACGAGGTCCCTTTGCGGGACCCGACCTTAACGGCTTGTGTAGACCAGCAGTTAAAGTTGGGACCCGCAAAGGGACCTAGGTGCTAATTACGGTACCGTAATTAGCCCCTTCCCCATTCCCATTGAGCCCTATGGGGCAAAAATGGGAATGGGGAAGGGCCATGGAGAAAGGGGGAATTACCACCCTGCCAACCTTGGAATGGGGTGGTAATTCCCCTTTCCTCCATGGTGGTACCGGTATGGTACCGGCAGCAACCATGGTGCTAATAGCACCATGGTTTACCGCATTCCGTGTAATGAGGCCCAATGTCTGTTAACCACCATGTAGGCCCTCTCTAGAAAGGAAGCCAATGCACTTGCAAAACACAAAACATAGATCGCGGCGAACACTGTGAACTACAAAAGGCAGGCCTACTGTAATTCTAGTATGCCATTTTAAACAGGAATCTGTAGTTCGCTGGCAAGTTCCCGGAACATTTCCTAATTGCCGCTGAAGGACAGGACCATGTCTTGTGTCATGCTGTGCACAAAAAGTGTGCTTCCAGCTAAAAATACAATTGTTGGCAAAATTCCTGGTGGCATCTGAAGGACAGCGCTATGTCCTTGTCTATGCTGTGTACGTGAACAATGATGTCAGTTAAAAATACAATTGTTGGCAAAATCCCTAGTGGCCTCTAAAGGACAGGACCATGTCCTTGGCTAGTCTTTGCATCAGAAAGATGCTTTCAGCTGAAATGCAATTGTTGGCAAAATTCCTAGTGGCCTCTGAAGGACGGACAGTAGGCGTGGACGTCTTGAAAATAGGGACAGCACAGAGGGTATATAACAGAGTAAGCTCAGCCCCTGCCCATTGCTGTTCGGGGCAACAGAGCTAGCAGGAAGACAAAGCAGATGGCTGGAAGGAGTGGAAAGCAGCCAAGCTTCCCTGATGGGAGAGGTGATCCCACTCCTAAATTCCCTTTTGGATTTCTGAAGCCCCAAACTTGGTTCAGGCTATTTTGATTTCTTTTTGAGCCAAACTGAATTTCTTTTTGAGCAGAACTTGGATTCCAGATCTCTGGAGACAGTGAGGCTCTGGGGGAAAGTGAGGCTCTAGGGGAAAGTGAGAAGAGGTAGAGTACATCTGATGAGGTGTAGCTATAGTTAGACTTTTTAGAGATGTTTGAAATGTGAGTGGAGAAGAGAGAGTGGAGTCAAAGATGACACCAAGGTTTCTTGCTTCGTAGGTGGGTGCGGGCTCAGGCCCAAGGGAGGCCGGCCAGAGCAAAAGTGGGAAAGCTGGAGCAGGGTTCCCAATGCAAATGATTTCAGTCTTAGTGGCATTGAGACAGAGGTTGTTTGCAGCACACCAAGACTGAATAGCGGACAGACAATCAGATATGATGGAGGTGGAGGAGGCGGCTGAGGGTAGCCTGAAAGATAGCTGAGTGTCAGCCACGTAGCAATGGAATTTAGAGGTGAAAGTGGTGATCAGACGTGCTTGGGAAGCCATATAGACATTGAAGAACCAGGGGGAAATGTTAGATCCCTGGGGGAACGCCACAGGTTGAGAGAGTGATAGGCTCTGAGTTCCACCTGGTATGGGCAGTCGGAGAGGAAGGAGGTTAACTATGCCAGAGCCTGACCTGTGATTCCTAGGGTGTCACGGAGACGTGCAATCAGGAACCGTGTCGAAGGCAGAGGAAAGGAGGATGAGGATAGGGGGGGTGTTAGTGTCAAGATTTGAGAGCAGGTTTTCACAGGTGTTCAGAAGAGCAGTTTCTGTGCCTCTGGATGCTCTAAAGCCAGATTGATGGTCGTGGAAGGAACCAATAGATTCAGTGTGGAGGGTCAGCTGAGTGATGGCCAGTTTCTCCAGGAGTTTGCCCAAGAAAGGAGTGATGCAGATAGGCAGTAATTTGCCAGAATGGAGGGGTCGGCAGAGGGTTATTTGAGCAGAGGATGTCCAAGGGAGTGCTTCCGGGCAGTTGGGAAAGCTCCAGAGGAAAAGGAGAGGTTGAAGAGATCAGCCAAGGCTGGGGCGAGGGAGTCGATATTGTCTTTGATGGTTTTGGAGGGCCCGGTGTCCACCTGTTTGGATGAAGCGTTCATAGATCGGACTTGTCTGGTAACCTCATCCGGTGTGATGGGCGAAAGAGAAGAGAGGGTTAGAGGAGGGGGTCCAAGGGAGGCTCTGGTGTTGTTGTATGCTGTGGTATGGAAGAGAGAGTGGAAGTGGAGAGGGTGGAAGTGTGGGGGCATTTACTTGAACTGCTGTGTATTGATGTGTTATACGAGGTACATGTCTTTTAATACACACCAAGGGTTAATAGATGGTGTGAGCAATGTACTATCAATAACAATATATGTGACATTGGTAAACCTCTCCTGTGTTGGCAATTGTGAGCAGCCACCTACTGCAGGGGTTGCCTGATCTCATCTCTGTTGCACATTCTTTTCCCTACCCCTACAGCTCCCACAGCCCCTACTCATGAACACTTACGTGGGGGTGGAGGCAAGGCTCTGGAGGAAAGGGTGATAACATCACATCACTGCTTTCTAGTGGCCTCTCTGGACAGGCCACTGCAATGGTCTCCCCCTCGTCATCATCTGCGCCCCAGTCAACCTCAACTGAGGCCTCCGTGCCAGCTAGCACCATGTCCTCCTGTGTCCCTGTCCCGCCATTGGCAGGTCTGGATGTACTTCCTTGGTACACATGTTCATGAGTGTTGAGTCATGTTGTGAGTTGTTTGAGGTAAGCATGGTGGCATTACTTTGATCAACTTGCCCATATGGCCATGTGGTCATGTCTTTCACAAGTAGAGAAGGGACCATCGCAAGGGTGGGGGTAGCAAGGGATGGTTGCCGTTGCCATTCCATGTGCAAGGGCATTGCATGTTTGTTGTCAATGTATCAGTGTTGGTTGAGGATGTTTTGGATTGTGTGTCTAATGGTGGTGATGTGGGGAGATTTGGAGATGAGAGGTATATTTCATGATGCTGTTTGGGTCCCTTATTGTGGATGGGTACTCATTTGTTTCTGTTGTATAAATGTCTAGCTATTTCATGGTTTGCATAACCATGCTTATTCTAGAATAGCCATGCGAGGGAATGTTCTATTGGAATGTGGAATGTTTTAGCAGTGTTGTTGTTTCTTAAGTAATTTCAGTTAAGGCTGATATCCTGAATGTGTTGGGGGTCTTTATATGCTGTGCTTAACCTTGCACAATAAAAGCACTGAAAAGACATTACTGGCGTGTTGGCTTTTATAAGAATGGTGACGAGGATGGGATGTGTGTTCCTGTGAAGCCTGCCCTGCTTCATCACCAATCATCAATCCCCATCGAGACCCCCAACACCGGCTAGCCGAAAGGGCAACGCTCGCCGTGTCTCATGCAGTGAAGAGGAACTGGCGCCCAGAGTGTGGTAGCGTTGGTTTGCCACCTGCGCCTCGTCTATGCAGAGGAGCGGATTTGTGCTGACCCAGACAGCTGTGCCGATCCGAGTAGCTGAGGGAGCAGTGAGACGCCGGGTGTGGAATCTCATCGGGACCTAGAGGCGCGGCACATCCTTTCAAAGCCCAATGCACTGAAGGAGCTCGCTTTCGATCACGGCGCCGAGATCCCTCTACATTTTGGGTGAGGCGGTGGCATAGAACGCGTCCAAGCGTGCGCCTATCCCGTGAATTGTCACGTGTCCGGATATTGAGCAATCATCGTGGAAGGAACCGCGCGTTTGTATTTCCTCGGATCGCGGCTCCGAGCAAGTGAGTCCGCATTTGAATTAGCGGTCTCACATTGCGGCGCGGAGCCAGCGATGTGTTGAACCCGCCCAGGGCTCTCTGGGGAAGGCGGTCTGGGAGTACTGTGGTACGCTGAGACGCCCAGGTGAGATCGCACTGTGTGTCCGCAAGGGAGGAAAATATTTTCCCAGCGGGAAACAGTACTGACTTGCTTTTTTAATTCCCATAATCCCTTTGACAAGGGGGAACCCTTTGAGGAGGACTGCCTCCAGTTTCGTGACACCAATTATACCGGAAGGGGAGGGCCCATCTGTGTTGGTGCTCTGGTGCTGGACAAGGGATCCCAGACGCTCATTTAATTTCCAGTGTTGTGGAGTGAAGATATAACATGGCGCTTTCTGGGGTTCCTGGTCCCTAAGTGTTTATGCCCACTCCAGGCCCTCCCAAGATCAAGTGGGCACCCTGGAAAAAGGGGTTTTTACATTATGTTAAAGCTACCTGTGGAAATGGAATGTCTGTGGAGCGGAAGGTGGCAATGCTGATGCACTTTTTGGGATATGAGGGTCAGAGAATATATGACACTCTCCCAGATATTCCTGAGCTGGACTTGGAAGGGGGATCTAACGATTTTGATGAGGCTTTGTCTAAGTTGGACAAACATTTTGTGGCTAAGACGAGTACTGTCTTGGAAAGATACCATTTTGGCATGAGATTCCAGAATGAGGGAGAATCTGTCGAAGACTATATTACGGCTCTGAGACATTTGTCTCTCAATTGTAAATTTGGTGATAGTCTAGATGAACATATAAGGGACCAGTTTATTTTACACTGTGTAACATTTGTGCAGAAATTTGGTTGAAAGACGACCCCAATTTAGAGGAGGTTATAGGCATTGCAAAAAGGATCGAGCACACCTTGCAGTGTGTAGCAAAATTGGCAGTTAAAGAAAATAAGTCAGTGCCAAATGTTGAGGTTGTGAGGGTGGGTGAAAAGAAGGGAGCCTATCCGAAAGAAAAGAAGAGGCAGAAGTTCAAACCTAATAGGCGTCATGAGGCTACTCAAAGCAAAGGTGGGGGAAGTGAACAAGGAAATAGAAGTATTCGGAAAGATAGCGCCCAGGGTAACATAAAAAGGGAAGATAGATTGTGTTTTCGATGTGGCAGCCCTCGACATTTGTCCACGTCTCCCATATGTCCTGGAAGGCGTGTCAATTGCAGTATTTGTAAAAGATGGGGTCATTTTGAGAATTGCTGCAAAAATTATCGGGTTGGTAGTGGAAAAGGAACGCTTCTTATTGAAGAGTATGATGGTGCATCATCTGAGGAAGGTGACATATCTGAGAATGAAATTGTTACTGTTCACATGGTAAAGTGCACCGGGTCTGATGAATGTGAACACCCCTCTGCCTGGATAGAAGTGAATGGACGTTTGGTTAAAATGTTAGCAGACTCATGTTCAAAAATCACGTTGATGTCCAGAGTGGTTTTTGAAAATGTGGTTGGTGGTTCTATAGAGCATCTATTTCCCTCCGATAAAATGCCTGGTGGGTACAATGGAGACAAGATAGACATTTTGGGATGTTGCAATGGTGAGTTCAAGTTTAAGGGCAGAGTGATTTATGGAAAAATGTATTTCACAAAAAGGGGTGAAACGTTGCTGGGCTGGAAGGAACAGAGAGGATTGTGTATTAAGTTAGATCCCAATAGTGAGGAGCAAGTACTTAATGTGGCCAATATACATGGATCGAGTAGAAATAATCCCAGAAGTCATGAGATGTTACTTAAGTACCCAGAAGTATTCAGCAGTAATGTAGGGTGCCTAAAAGGAATGGTCCACAAGATTGTTGTAAAAGAGGGAAGCAAACCAGTTGCATCTAAACTTAGGCCTTTACCTTTGTCAATGCGGAAAGCTGTGCGTGAGGAGCTCATGAAATTAGAAAAAGAAGGTATTATTGAGCCCGCCAAGGCAGTGGAGTGGATTTCTCCCGCGGTAGTAGTAAAGAAAAGTAGTGGGGATTTGAGAGTATGTGTTGACCTGAGAGAACTCAATCGGTGCGTTGTGGCTGATCGTCACCCTCTCCCCAACATGGGTGAGTTTCTGAGTAGGATTGGAAGTGCAAAATTCTTTGCAAAACTTGATATGGCAAGTGCTTACCATCAGATTAGTTTAGATGCTGAATCACGCAAATTGACTGCGTTCATTACCTATGAGAGAATATATCAATTTCGGCGCATGCCTTTTGGATTAATATCGGCATCTTCAGTATTCCAAAAAGTTATGGACAAGTTGTTAAGGAATGTTAGTGGAGTGTGATGCTTTCAGGACGATGTTCTCATATGTGGTAAAGATGAGGAAGAATTGAAGGGAAGACTTGATGAGGTCCTGACCATTTTTTTTTTATACAAGTATTTTATTAGATTTTCAATTTATAACACATAGGGCAGTAATGATAAAACAGATCGATAGAGTTCTTCCTAAGTACATTCTACAAGAATAAGCGCAACAGTAGGTCTTCTCCTAAAGCCCTTGAACAGTTAATAGAGAAGAATCGAATATCCTCCCCACTACACTTAGCAACCTTATTACATAGTCCGATTTGGCTTGAGATTGAATATGCAGCCTATAGGAGTACATTCGGGAAGTGTTTTGCCCGTAACAATGGATTCTAACTTAAGGTTCCCGTTATGAAACTTTGCAATACATTGCTTTCCCTGCTTCGTCTCCCCGTCAATGTTTTACTGAAGCGTTAATAAATTCGGACTACCTCTGAAGGCATTGTAAATGACAACTCTGTTCAACTCAATTAATTACCACCAGTGCTTAGGCCGAGATCTTTTGGTATTGTCTCGAAAAGAAATTGTGCTTTTAACCAGCTTTATATGTACAAAATCAATTTCACTTACATACGTTATATTGGATTGAGTTGTGTCTTAGTGACAGTCCTTTCTAAGGCTGTTTTACAGTCCGACATTACCATTTCGGTCTAGCTTCCATGTCTATTTTTGGTTCCAGGGCATATAAGCTATTACAGCTTAGCCTTTGAGCACATTGAACTCTCATGTTCTACATTTTTACTCATGTTCTTGTCTTACAGAACGTTATAGTTCGCATTACCTCCTGAGATTCCCCAATTCTCTCCTTCCCCCCCTCATCCCTCCTTTCTTACCTCCCCATTTCTTTTTATTAATCCTCCCACCTCTATACATGTCATGATCTCTGCTTCCAAAAGATCAGGACTTGCCCGACTCCCTTGGAAGCAGACCCATAACCCCGGTTCCGAGTGCCAGCCAGTCCCAATTGGGACCTTTTGGACCCTGTCCTGGCGCCAGTGGCACCAGGCTCATAAAGATGCCCAGTCCCAGCGCTGGAAGCGCCGGGCTCATAATGCTTGGGTGGACTTACCTGCAGCAGACCATGCTGCTTACTTACCTGCCAGTTGAACCCCGGATCCTCTTCTGTTTGGGACTACTTTTCCTGTTGGGTGGGGCAGGAGCCACTCACTAGGTTCAGAACACTGGAACTCTTCTGGAAAGCAGGAACTCTTTTCTTACCTAGGCGTGGCTGTGGAAGGAGACACCTAAGCACTACAGGAGGCTATTTAAACCACACCCGATGGATGAATCTTGCTTTGTGTTATTCTGCATTCTCTGCAGCAGAACGCTCATCGTGTCTTCTGCTTCTGATCCTGGGCCTAAGGAAACAAAGGCTTACCATCCTGGAATCCAGTCTTCAGCAGCACCTGTAAAGACAAAGAAAGAACAGGTTAGCACTACGGTCTTCAGTGGCAGCGCATCTCTTACCTGGTCCATCGGCTGTCACCAACGCCTCACGCTGCATTCCGGCATCTGAAAGACAAAGGCTTACCTACTCTTCGCATGTTCCGGAGGTCTTCGCACTGCATTCCGGCATCTGAAAGACAAAAGCTTACCAGCTCTTCGCACGCTCCGGAGGCCTTCGGCGCTGCATCCCGCATCTGAAAGACAAAAGAAGGTGCGTTTAAAGACATTGGGCAACTTTATTACTCACGTGCCATTACTCCTTCCCACGCCGAATCCAGTGGGTATTCCAGCACCCTTCAGCTTCTCTAAAGCTCCGAACTTGTACCTGCAAGATAAAAGGGACAGTTAGTGCGCATCGTGAAGCAGGCTACAAGCGCTTACCTACGTGCTTCCAGGCGCTTCTATTCCTCACGCGGGTTCGATCCTCAACTCTCATCAGCCCGCCATCCGCCATCGCCGGAACTCTGCAAAACAAGAGATATCATTACAAAAGACTTTTAAGACATTTGAAGCGCCCAGAACTTACCGTTCGTGCAGTTAACGACGGACAGCAGTCCTCTGAGGTCAAGAGGCCTGCACCCTTATCCAGTGAAGGAACTGGTTACGGCACCTTGCCCCGAGGCAGATGGAGAGCTCGGCGTTCACTTACCTAAGACATCTTACTCATCGAGTCAGACATACAGTGCACAGAGGTCCAGCCCAAAGAGCCAACCGTGTGTTACACATCACCTTTGAAGATACGGCATTCACCCAGTCAAGACCGGCGCCTCTGCAGGAATCAGGTGAGCGTTACAGAACACAAAGCCTACCGCAAAACTCCCACCCAGGCGCTATGGAAACCTCGGATACCGACCAACTAGCCCAGTTACTTGGGGAACTAAGAGCAGAAGTGCATGCAGCCCGTCAGGAAACGAATGCTCTAAGAAGGGAACTGATTATTTCCAAGGAGCGAACAGACGATCTCGCTAGACAATTGCTACAGTCACAAGATGGACAAACTCTGTTACCCGCATCAGGGGCAAATCTTCCTTCAACATCCTCTACGAACCCAGTGCAGATCAACCTACCTGGGAATGTACCTCTGGCTCCGCCCGAACGATTTTCTGGTGACCCAAAGAGGTTTGCAGTATTCATTAATCAGTGCCGGTTGCACTTCTTATGCCGGCCAGCAGCCTTTCCAACTGATCAAGCTAAGGTAGCTTTCGTGCTTTCGTACCTTAGTGGCAATGCGGCAGACTGGTCGATCCCTCTAGTTAATCAAGATGATCCGGTTCTCCATGATTTTCAAGCTTTTCAGCTCAGTATGGAAAAACTGTTTGCAAGACATTCACAGGGGCAGGCCTTGGACAATGAGCTCCTTTCATTGCGACAGGGTAATCAAGACCTTTTGGCTTATATTGCGTCTTTCAAGAGACTGATAGTGGAAACTCGATGGCCTGAGGACAAAAGGATTACGCTGTTTTATAGAGGTCTACGTGGAGAGCTCAAAGATGTGTTAGCCCAAGTAGTGAATCCCCCGCAAGACTGTTCGGACTATATTGACTTAGTCGTTCAAATTGACCACAGACTGCAGAACAGGAAGGCCGATCGTTCCAAGTTTGATGCTCGAGTATTTTCCAAACCACCAACTCCTACCAAAGGAGTAGACTCCGGGGAACCCATGCAAATAGGGGGCCTGAAAGGACCACTAACACAAAAGGAGCGGGAAAGGAGAAAACAGCTGCAATTATGCCTCTATTGCGGAAACTCGGGGCACTTTCTTCGAGACTGTCCGGTGAAACCAGCCAAGAAGGCAGTAGGAGCTGCAGTTACCAGGGTCACAAACTCTGAGCAGGGAAACGACCTCGCCCGACAAGAATAGAGGTCCTCTTGCCGAGCGTTAAAACCAGTTCCGTGACCTCGCATTTCGTGATACCTATGGTCCTCATTAGCCCTGAACATCCGGATCGATTACATGCGATTGAAGCTTACGTCGACAGCGGTGCCATTGGCAATTATGTGGATCATGAAATGGTTTTGAGGATGAATCTGACTCTTGTCCAAAGGCTGTAAAGGACGTCATTACTACGGTGGATGGTACGGAGATAGCCTCCGGACCAGTAACGCATACCACCCAAGAAGTGACGCTAGTAAGTCAAGATGGACACCATGAGAAGATCGTGTTCGATGTGATCAAGGCCCCTCAGTTCCAGATTATTCTAGGAATTCCTTGGTTAGAGAAGCACAATCCTCAGATCGATTGGCGAGCAAGAACGGTTCAGTTTCCAGAATGTGTCTCTACTTGTCACCCTCGACCTGGTGTTGCACTGGCAGCAATTTCCTCGGAGGCTCCCCAGTTACCTCCTGAATACCTAGAATTCCAAGATGTTTTCCGGAAGGATCAGGCTAACTCTCTACCTCCTCATAGGTCTTATGACTGCCAGATAGACCTGATACCTGGATCTACTCCTCCTTGTAGTAGAATTTATGCCCTCACCGAGCCTGAGAATCTTCACCTCCGACAATACCTGGATCAATACCTAGCGAATGGGTTTATTCGTCCTTCCAAGTCCCCTGCTTCCTCAGCTTTGTTCTTCGTTCCAAAAAAAGAAGGGGACCTTAGAACTTGTATAGATTATCGCGCCCTGAACCAGATCACCGTTAAGAATAGATATCCGTTACCTTTGATCCCTGAACTCCTGGACCAAGTCAGAAAAGCATGCATATATACAAAGCTGGATCTTAGAGGAGCCTACCACTTGGTACGAGTAAAAGAGGGCGATGAATGGAAGACGGCCTTCCGCACCAAGTATGGGCTATTTGAATATCAGGTCATGCCCTTCGGACTTTGCAATGCCCCGGCCGCCTTTCAATATTTTATGAACGATGTCCTCAGAGTGCTCATAGATATGTGTGTTGTTGTTTACATTGACGACATCCTTGTTTATTCTTCATCGGAAACTGAACATCGGAAACACGTGAAAATGGTCCTCGAGAGATTGCGTCAACACAAACTTTTCGCTAAGTTGGAAAAATGTGTTTTCAACGTGACTGAAGTTGAATTCTTGGGATTCATATTATCACCTAGCGGAGTGCGTATGGATTCAAAGAAGGTCGATGTAATTCTCAAATGGCCATCGCCATCCTCCGTAAAAGGTGTTCAAAGCATGTTAGGCTTCGCTAACTTTTACCGCAGGTTTATCCCTGAATTCTCTCGAATAGTCCAGCCCATCACCGCCTTGTTAAAGAAAAACAAACGTTTTGAATGGTCTACCGAGGCGGAACAAGCTTTCCAGAATTTGAAGACTAGATTTATCTCTGCACCGATCTTAAAACATCCTCGCCCAGAACTCCCCTACATCGTTGAAACTGATGCTTCGAGCCTTGCCATGGGGGCAGTTCTATCACAAAAGGACCCAGTAACCAATCAGTTGCATCCCGTGGCATTTTGGTCCCGCAAATTCTCGCCTCCTGAAATCAATTACACTATTACTGATAAGGAACTTCTAGCTATCAAGTCCGCCTTTAAGGCTTGGCGGCATTATCCTCTGGGGGCCCGACACACAGTTACTGTGATTACAGATCACCGAAACCTGCAATATTTGAAAACCACAAAAGCTCAATCCTCTAGGCAACTCCGTTGGGCACTATTCTTTGCCGAGTTTGACTTCATAATTACCTATCGACCTGGTACAAAAAACGGTAAAGCTGATGCCCTTTCTCGGATGGGAGTGGAAGAACATTTGATCAATCCTAAACCTGTACCTATCATTCCCGAACAAAGAATTCTAAGTGTAATCGCCACACAATCCATAGAGGAAGTTAAGGATAAAGCCAGGCTACTGGTAACTCCAGCAGACATACAGAATTGGCATCTGCAGGGAAAGGACTTTACGGTGAAGGACAACCTATTATATTTCCAGGAACGGTTATACCTGCCCAGCACAGATTTACAGAAAAAGGTAATCTCTTGTTATCACGATTCTTTAATGGAAGGACATCCCGGTATGACCAAGACCTCGGAAAAGATCAAGCGCTACTTCTGGTGGCCGTCTTGGAAAAAAGATATCAGAGACTTTATAATGTCCTGTGGAGTATGCGCCCAAAACAAGAGTCAAAAGGAAAAACCAGCCGGCCTCTTACGCCCTATTGACATCCCGCCTCGCCCTTGGCATACGCTTTCTATGGACTTCATCACTGATCTACCTCCATGCTCCGGATACAATACGATCCTAGTAATCGTGGACCTATTCTCCAAGATGGCGCATTTCATTCCACTCAAAGGCTTACCAACAGCAGCAACTCTGGCCCGAGAATTTCTCGAAAACATCGTCCGACTGCACGGTTTTCCTTCAGTTCTAATTTCGGATCGAGGTAGTCAATTTATTTCTCATTTTTGGCGAAGTTGCTGTCGGTCGGCTCAAATTGATGTGAGACTTTCAACCAGCCACCACCCTCAAACCGACGGACAAACCGAGAGGACCAATCAAACTCTGGAACAGTATTTGCGCTGCATGCTACAACAAACTGAAAAAACTTGGAAAGATATCCTTTGGATAGCCGAATATGCCTACAATAACTCTGTCCACTCGGGAACTGGGAAGACCCCGTTTTTTCTTTTATACGGTAGTCACCCTCGAACCTCAGAGTTGGATCCACTCCAAGATCTTGGAACACCAGCAGTAGACCACCTGCATTCTACAATCACCCAAGCCTTTAAGGAAGCCGTTTCTCACCTTCAAAGGGCTAAAGAACAATACAAGAAAGGAGCAGACCAACATCGGAAGGAAGCCCCCAATATCAAGTAGGAGATCAAGTCTGGTTATCCACCAAATATCTACCTCTAAAAGGACCACGCACATTCAACCCAAGATACCTTGGTCCCTATTCCATCACTACCATAGTAAATCCAGTAGCGGTCAAGTTGGACTTGCCCCCTCACATGAAGATACATCCGGTCTTCCACGTCTCTCTATTAAAACCCGTGCAACCTCAAACCCGACTAACTACATCTCCAAAACCTATTCTAGTTGATGGAGAACTCGAGTTTGAAGTCAAAAGCATCCTGTATTCCAAGATCTCCAAATCTAAACTATTTTACCTGATTGACTGGAAAGGCTACGGTCCCCAAGAAAGATCCTGGGAACCTGCAGAATATGTCCACGCGCCTCGTCTAATCAAAAGATTTCATCGAACATTTCCTAACAAGCCCAAACCCCCGGAGAAGCCCGGTTTGGGAGGGGCCTTGAGGGGGGGTGCTGTCATGGTCTCTGCTTCCAAAAGATCAGGACTTGCCCGACTCCCTTGGAAGCAGACCCATAACCCCGGTTCCGAGTGCCAGCCAGTCCCAATTGGGACCTTTTGGACCCTGTCCTGGCGCCAGTGGCACCAGGCTCATAAAGATGCCCAGTCCCAGCGCTGGAAGCGCCGGGCTCATAATGCTTGGGTGGAATTACCTGCAGCAGACCATGCTGCTTACTTACCTGCCAGTTGAACCCCGGATCCTCTTCTGTTTGGGACTACTTTTCCTGTTGGGTGGGGCAGGAGCCACTCACTAGGTTCAGAACACTGGAACTCTTCTGGAAAGCAGGAACTCTTTTCTTACCTAGGCGTGGCTGTGGAAGGAGACACCTAAGCACTACAGGAGGCTATTTAAACCACACCCGATGGATGAATCTTGCTTTGTGTTATTCTGCATTCTCTGCAGCAGAACGCTCATCGTGTCTTCTGCTTCTGATCCTGGGCCTAAGGAAACAAAGGCTTACCATCCTGGAATCCAGTCTTCAGCAGCACCTGTAAAGACAAAGAAAGAACAGGTTAGCACTACGGTCTTCAGTGGCAGCGCATCTCTTACCTGGTCCATCGGCTGTCACCAACGCCTCGCGCTGCATTCCGGCATCTGAAAGACAAAGGCTTACCTACTCTTCGCATGTTCCGGAGGTCTTCGCACTGCATTCCGGCATCTGAAAGACAAAAGCTTACCAGCTCTTCGCACGCTCCGGAGGCCTTCGGCGCTGCATCCCGCATCTGAAAGACAAAAGAAGGTGCGTTTAAAGACATTGGGCAACTTTATTACTCACGTGCCATTACTCCTTCCCACGCCGAATCCAGTGGGTATTCCAGCACCCTTCAGCTTCTCTAAAGCTCCGAACTTGTACCTGCAAGATAAAAGGGACAGTTAGTGCGCATCGTGAAGCAGGCTACAAGCGCTTACCTACGTGCTTCCAGGCGCTTCTATTCCTCACGCGGGTTCGATCCTCAACTCTCATCAGCCTGCCATCCGCCATCGCTGGAACTCTGCAAAACAAGAGATATCATTACAAAAGACTTTTAAGACATTTGAAGCGCCCAGAACTTACCGTTCGTGCAGTTAACGACGGACAGCAGTCCTCTGAGGTCAAGAGGCCTGCACCCTTATCCAGTGAAGGAACTGGTTACGGCACCCTGCCCCGAGGCAGATGGAGAGCTCGGCGTTCACTTACCTAAGACATCTTACTCATCGAGTCAGACATACAGTGCACAGAGGTCCAGCCCAAAGAGCCAACCGTGTGTTACACATCACCTTTGAAGATACGGCATTCACCCAGTCAAGACCGGCGCCTCTGCGGGAATCAGGTGAGCGTTACAATACAATCCTCATCCCCCCTACAAGTATTATTTTATATTTCAGATTCCAGGCTTTTACCGTTTTCTTCCCTTGCTCAACCACAGCGTCTCCTTATCTTTATTTTTGAGAGAGTTCAGGTTACATGTGTGTTTCGGAGCAGGCAGGGTTTGAATAAATGGGCTTCTCTGTTACGTACGTGTACGTGAAATGGAATCCATATAGTTAGGAATCTTAGGTATTTGCCGGTGCTGATGGCGCATATCTTCTCCATAGCCATCACCCCCCCAGATCTTAACGCACCAGCATGCTGAGATTGGACCTTCTTTGTTTTTCCAATTTTGTGCAAGAGTCATTCTAGCTGCTGATAGTAGGTGGGTGATGAGTTTGGCTGTCGCTCCTGACATCGCGTATTTCCCTTCTATAGGGACTCCTAAGGGTATTGTCTTTGGAGATCTCGGTAGATCCACCCCTGAGATGTCTTTTATGTAGCTTAGTATTTCCTTCCAGTAGGCAACTACTTTAGGGCACGTCCACCACATGTGGAACAGGTCTCCCTTCTCACCGCAGTTTCGCCAACAGTTTGGTAAGACTTTGCAATTTTGTGGATGCGGTTCGGGGACATATACCATCTGAAGCACAGTTTGTACGCAGATTCCTTTATTGTGGTACATCTGGAAGTGCTGTGTGCACGTGCCCATATTTGGTACCATTCCTCCTCCGTTAGTGACTCTTGCATATCTCTCTCCCAATTTGTTTTGTATGCGAGATGATCAGTTGGCAGGTCATTGGAGAGGAGTTTGTAGAGTCTAGAGATCCCTTTCGCAGTATTGTCTTCTTGAAGCGACAGTTCTAGGCCTGATGGCCTCCTCGTGCCCGCTTTCTTCACCGTTGGGTGTGTAATCCAGTGCCTGATTTGCGCATATCTATAGCGTTCGTTTTCCCCTATGTTGAATTTTAACTGGCAATCTGTGAAGAGCAGTGGAGTGCCGTCTTTGTACATGTCTTTCAGTTGCATTGTTTCTGCCCCTGACCAGCCCACCCAGTATCCCCACCGGAGACCCGGTATGAAGTCTGGATTGCCCATCAGTGGCGTACATGGGCTCATTCCACCAGGAATGCGTTTCTTTTTCCGGGCTTTGTCCCAGCTTAGTAAAGACCATTTCGTCATTTCTAGTAGAGCTTCTCTTTTGTTTCGGTTTTCTTTGCTCAGGCTCAAGAGGGCTATTAGGGGGACGAATGAGACTGATTGTTCGATTCTGCACCAACCTTTATGATCCTCTGGTTTCGCCCAACGTAGCATTGATGCTAGTTGTGCCGCCATAATGTATCTGTCTATTTCTGGAACTCACAGACCGCCCAGATGAGGTGAGCGCATTAGGATTCGTTTCTGAATTCTAGGTTTCTTATTATGCCATATAAATTTGAATATCGCATCTTGCAGTTCTCGGGTCTTGCCTGGTGGTATTGGCACTGGCAATGAGTTTACCACATAGAGGAGGCGGGGAGGATGGTCATTTTGACCGCTGTGATGTGGGCGAACCATGACAACTCCTGGGAGTCCCATCTGCGCAAGTCTTCCTGTAGTTGTTTCCACAGTGGCATTATGTTTGTCTGATATAATTTGTGTGGATCGCTGGCAAGATAAATTCCTAGATATTCCAGTTTTCTTTCAACCCAGCTCATCGGGAATGATCTCCCCAATGTCTCTATATCTTCTCTCTTTGCCGTTATGTTCATAGCTTTCGATTTGGAGAAATTTATGGAGAATCCCGAGACTCGTCTGAATTCCTCCAGCTGGGCCATAGCTCTGGGCATTGTATTTTTTGGGTCTCCCATGAAGAGCATTATGTCGTCCGCATATAGGGCTATTTTGTGGGTTTCCTGACCTATTGTAACTCCCTTGATACTGCATCTTGGCGGATCTGCATAGCACATGGTTCCATTGCCATTGCAAAAATTAGAGGGGAGAGGGGACAGCCCTGTCGTGTGCCCCTTCCGATTTCCACAAATTCTGTTCCCTGACCATTGATCCTGAAACTTGTTGATGGATGCTGGTAGTTGGCGAGCACCATTTTTTTTAGTAAATTCTGGACCGCAACCAAACCGCTCCAACATCAAGTTCAGATAGCCCCAATCCATGCTATCGAAGGCTTGGGTTGCATCCAGAGCTTCCACAGCAAATGATTGCTGTGATCGTCGTCCAGCATCAATGACGTCCACTGCCCTTCTGACGTTGTCTTGTGTACGTCTGTCTGCGATAAACCCTGCTTGATCGTCATGTATTATGTTTGGAAGGATTCCCATTAGACGAGTTGCTAGAATTTTCATGTAGATTTTTACATCTGTGTTCAGCAGTGCTATGGGCCGGTAGCTTGCACAATTTTTGGGATCTTTGCCTGGTTTTAGCGGTAGTATAGTTATGGACTTCCCCATATCTTGCGTGACCTTCCCCTCTTCTCTAATTGTGTTGAATAGTTTTGACAGCGGGCCTAGCAGTTGTGTACGGAATGCCTTGTAATAGCCATTGCCAAAACCATCCGGACCTGGCGTTTTATTTGCTGGTAGTGCTGTAATGGCATCGCCGATTTCTTGAGCTGTAATCGGTTTCCCAAGATTAATTCTGTCTGTCTCTGTGATTTGGGGCAGTTGAAGAGAGTTGATATAGGCAAGTTGATGGTCTGGGTCTAGATTTTCCCCCTTTAATAGTTCCATGTTAAATCGTTTCATTATTTCCTTCTTGTCCAGCTCTGCTGTGTGGGATTTCCCTTGGGGGTCATTTAGCTGCACTATGTAGTTCGGGTTTTTTCTTTTCTCAGTTTTGCTGCCAGGAATCGATTTGCTTTACCCCCATGTATGTAGTAGGATTGTTTTGTTTTTAGTAGCGACTGAGCCACCCGGTCCGCCGTGTGGTTCTCCAGTTGAGCTCTGATTTTCCGTAGTGCTCTTAAGGATTTCCTAGAGCATCGTGTCTTATGTTGGGCTTCTGCGGCTGTCACCTCTTTTTCTAGTTGGTTTGTCACTAATGACCTTTCGTGGTGGTATGCTGAGGCTTGTGACATGAATTCTCCCCTGATAACTGATTTTCCTGCATCCCATATTACCCCCTAGGCCATTTCTCCGTAAGTAATTGTTGATGGCGGTCTCCATATGAGTTCTTAATGCAATATCTTTCAGAAGGATTTCATTTAATCTCCAAGGTGGTCTAACATTGTTTCCTTCCACACCCCTGTCCACACCCACCATCACTGGTGCATGGTCTGAGTGATATTCCACCCCAATTTCCACTTCTGTTATTTGCGGAACTAATGTTGTGGATACTAGGATCATATCTATCCTGGAATAACCAAGGTGAACTGCTGAATAGTAGGTGTACTCTCTCCGGTCTCCATGGAAAAATCGCCAGGTTTCAATCACTCCTAATTCTCTGTAGAACCGACCCAGAGCTTGTCTGTTATTCTGAGTGGTTGTTGGGGGAAGAGTCTTATCCAACATCGGGTCCATAACACAATTGAAGTCTCCACCCACTATCAGTTGGCCCTCACACCAGCTGCCCAGACTGCCCAGCAGGTCCGCTAGGAACACATCTTGACGACTATTTGGAGCATAAATTGCTATGATTGTGTACAATTTCCCGTTTATCAGCCCTTTGAGCCCCAAGTATCTGCCCTCTTTGTCTTTGCGAGTTTGTAGTTTTTTAAAGTGGAGTGCTCTCCCAATTAGTATGGCCACCCCTCTTTTTTCTCACCACTTGAAGCGAAGTATTGTTGTGGAAAACACCGGCTGGCCATACGCTTCTCGTCTTTGGGGAGGAGATGTGTCTCCTGCAGAAGCCCAATCGCTGTCTACATTGATTTCAGCCTGTCTAGTATCGCTCAGCGTTTTATTGGTGAGTTCAGGCCCCGTACATTCAGAGATATGACTCTTGACTCAGCCATTTTGGTATAGGAGGGGTTGCGCTGGTATAGGCTTGGATTGGGCTACATCCGTGTTTTCCACGTTTACATTTGGGTGCCCTAGGACTCGGGTTCGTGCTGTTGCTGTGGTTCTTGATTCGTTTTGCTCTTCTCGCTGCCTGGCAGTTCTCCCTTTCAGCTCCCATCTTCTAGGAGTGCATTTCCCTCTCCTCTGTGTTTATTTCATATGTTTCGATGTGTTGTAGGCCTTCATCATTATACAGCTGTTATTCGTTCCCCGATTAGATGCTTCTGCAAGCTTCTTTCCACAACTTGTCATTCCTGGCTCTGTTGCTGAGTTTTGGCCTTCTCTGTTTTTTTGGATTCACGCTTTTTCTCAATTGACCATTCCCATGGTTTACTCGCTGTGTCTTGGGAATTGGGACGTATTCGGGCAACTGGTTGATCTTGGATATCTTCTAGCTGCAGGATTGCACCACCCTCCTCACAAGTAGAGATCTTCCGCTGTTTGCCCTCCCATGTAAATGCGAGGCCGAAAGGGTGAGTCCATCTGTATCTTATCTGTTTTGCTTGTAGTACTTTTGTAATTGGCTGCATCATTCTTCTTTTGCGAAGCGTGACAAGTGCCAGGTCTTGGTACAGTTGGATGTGGGAGCCATTGATTGTGAGGTCGTTGTGGAATCTTGCTGTCCTCAGTATATCTTCTTTCTGGCAGTAAGACGTTACCGCTATTAGTACATCTCTGGGTCTTGCACCAGGGTCATTCCGTTTTTGGCCTACTCGATGTATACGATCAAAGCCGATTTGGTCTGATTGAGTTTCCGGCAGAAGGCTGTTGAAGCACAGTTGCATTGTATCTTTAAGGTCACAGTCCTGGATCGTTTTGGGGAGGCCTTTAACCCTGATGTTTGATCTTCTTGAGCGGTTTTCAAGGTCTTCTGCCTGTAGTTCTAAGTTGGTTATTGCACTGGCCAGCCGTTCCAGGAGGATACTGTTCTGGGTATATTCTTCTGCAACAGTTGATAAGCCATTTTCGACTATATCTACTCTGTTTCCCAGGTCCGTCATTTCTCTGCTTACTTCCTGGAGGGAGGATTTCAATTCTTCTTTCATCTGTTCCAGCTGGTTGTGGAACGAGTTCGTCAGTCGGGCTTCCATTCCCTTCAGACAGTTCAGAAGTTCCTCCTTATCTGACGACATTGTGGGTGGAATTGTTTCTACTGTATGTTCAACCAGTAGAGGGGGTGACTGACTCTCCTCTCGTCGACTCTGACCCCAGCACTTTTCAATTTGGCCCACTTGAGTTTTGGCTTGGATGCTTGGTTTTGACTGTCCAGTTCTTCCTCTGACTCCTGGCATCAGGACTGATCCGACGGGAGCAGTCAGTGCTACTCGGAAGTCCAGGAGGATGACTCCTTGAATCCAAGCGTACACTTCTTTCACCGCTTAGAGCTCTTAGGCCGTAACCTGCTTCCTGGCTGTTCTTGTGGTCTTTTGTTGCGTTCTCTGGGTCGTTGGAGTGCCTTTTGGGCGCATTTGCTTACGGGAGTTGTAGTGACTTCGGAGGGGTGTTGTAGCTCGTGGATCCAGTTTCTCATGTTGTAGGACTGAGGATTAGAGTGCCGACCCTGACTGTAAGGCACAGTTTCGGTGGTTCTATGTGTATGCATGGTTGGACCGCAACGGTCGTCGGGGCTCAGCTATACCCTTGCTAAGCGCGTCTTACCGATTGTCCTTGAAGTTGCGTGGCTGCTGGAATTCACCTCCACAGGTTCTCCGCTGACCGCCAGCGCTCGACAGGTCCGCCTGGAGTGCCAGCAGTACGGGAGAGGGGGGGTTTAGGGCTGATTAGGGGTCTATGCAGAAATGTCTATGGTGTGTGCCATTGAGGTCTGGGGGGAGATTTTACCTCAGCCAGATGGTGTCCACCTTACAGGGGGCCGGTTGACCTCTCCTTGGCTGTGCCAGTGATAGCACCACCCTCGTGCAGTTATATGGGGCGTGATGCAGCCCCCAAGGCAGCCTCGCCTTAATGTGCCCAGTTCTGGTGGCCAGGGGTCAGCCCCTGATAAGAGTGTGGGCCCGGGGCTCGCCCGCCCTAGGGGTGCAGGGTCTCTGTTCGTAGTGGGCTGCCGTGTTGTCCAAGTGGGCCCCGGATCAGGGACCAGGTGGGCCGGGTGCCGCACTCAGGCCTGCCCTTGTTGGTCCTGGGGGCGCTCAACACCCGTTGCCTCAATGTGCCGGCCAGGCGTAGGCTCTCTGGGCGCAGGAATGGTCGCACTGGACCAAAGCATCGGGCTCTTCAGGCCCCGCAGGTCAGGCCACACGTGCGCTGGGCCCCAGCCCAGCGGTTAGCCGGGGTTCGGCTCTCCGCGTTCCCTCGCTGTTCCAGGGGATCTGGCCCCACGCTCCGTCTCCCGCCGCTGCAGCGCTGTGTCCTACCGTGTCTGGTCAGGAGAGGATCCGCAGTGGTTGCTGCCACTTAAAACTGCTCCAGACGGCACCTCTTTCTCTGCGTCTCCTGCGCCCCAAGCTGCTGGCATCTCTCTGGATGATCTCCACCGCTGAAGGGCTCTCACCCGCTGCTGTGCCGCTTGGATAGCCTGGGCTGCAATCAGCGGGTGGTGGTAGGGGTCCCTCCCCGGGGCCGCCGAAATGCAGGCTGCTGTCTTTTCCCACGGGTGCGTAGTGCTCAGCACCGCAGTCCTCGGAGGGCCTCCGTCGGGGACTCCAGGAGGTCTCCACTGGGTTTCGCAACGTCAGCCCAGCACTTCCTCTGCCCCGCTGGGCTTTTCCCCACAGCGGCTGGAGCGCAGTCCCGGCTGGCCGCTGCTGCTGCTACGCCGCCAGCTCTGCCCGCTTCCCCGTCTCGTTAGGCCGTCGTGCCCGCCATCTTGTGTGCCGTGCCTGAGGTCGGGGGGGGCGCCGGGGCGAAACGCCGCACCCGGCTCTGAATCTCCGATTTTCTTCAGAATAAGCTGTAAGGGGAAGGATTTAGCCCCTGCTGTAGCTGAGTTAACTTGTGTTCGTTGCTGCTGGTCGTGAAACACGTAATTCAGGATCGGATTATGGGCTTGTGCATTTATTAATGGAGGTGTGTGAGGTATAGATTCCTTTCGAATCTTATGGCCGCCGAGTTCAGCCTGCTGTTGTCTTCCACTGTCGGGGGAGGGCGGCACCAGGGACCCGCTGTTGCGCTGCGTCTCCACCCTGGGTGTTGGAGTCTCGCTGGGGGGGGGCAGTCCGCACGGGTCGGCCTCCCCTCATGCCACCATGGATATGTATGTAGACGGGAGGCAGCTCACCAGAGTGGAGGTGTCCGGCTTGTGTCCTCAGGTGGTTGTCGGCCCGAGCCAGAGGGAGCCCAGCCCACCCGCGGCCTCGCATGCAGCGCTGCGTCTCGCCCACAGTCCGGGGCACCGCAACTCGCGCCCCCCCTTCCGGGGTTCTGTTCACCGGCTGCACGGAGGTGGACGCCCGTCCCCCGCCGGGTCCCTCCGATATTAGCAGGCTGTACTCCCAGGATGAAGTTCCGGACGGCCCCAGCGGGAGGACGGCTGGCTTTTGGTGTGCAGGTATGCGGCCGTTGGCAGGTGGCCGTGGCTCCGTGCACACTCAATCTCTGGTTTCCCGGCACCGATTCCAGCCCAGATTTGGATCGGATATTCCCTGGGTCAGCTGGCGTGGAATCGCTTCTGGTGGATTCGTTAAGGCTACGCACCAAAGCAGGAGTAACACTTTAGAAGTTCGCCAGCCACGGAGCTCGAAGATCAATCTGCCATCTTGTTCGGCGCACAACCGTCCTGACCATTTTTAAGACGAGGGGTATAACGTTGCGGGGTGATAAATGTGTTTTTATGACTCGGGTTGTTGAATATTTAGGTCATGAGATATCGGAGCAAGGGCTCAGACCAAAAAGGAATTTGGTAGATTCCATTCTTAAAACACAAGTGCCAAAGAATAAAGCAGAATTGCGGTCATTTCTTGGTACTATTGAATTTTGTCATCGGTTAGTTGAAAATTATGCTGACTGTATAACCAGTTTAAGGGGACTATTAAAAAAAGGTGTTGAATTTATTTGGAGCAAGGATTGTGAGAGAGAATTTGAAATGATGAAAAGAAAGATTGATATGGCCAAACCTTTATCGATGTTTGACACTAGGAAGAGGACTATTTTGTCGGTCGATGCCAATGATACTGATATAGGTGTGGTAATGTTGCAGCCAGATGTTGATGGCACAGAGCTGGTTGTCATGCATGCACCCCGCATGTTAAGAGGTGCAGAACTCAATAATTCTGTTTTGGAAAAGGAAGCTTTGGTGAGCTATTGGGACATAGAGAAAATTAAGAATTTCGTGTGGGGACAAGATTTTACCTTAAGAACAGACCATAAGCCTCTTAAGTCGATTTTTGAATGTAAAGGCCTTGACAAAATATCTAGGAGAGTTGCGGATTGTGTGACAAGGCTACAATGCCACAAATTCACAATAGAGGTGGTTGCAGGCAAAAAGAATGTATGTACAAGCAGATCATGCCTCAAGGGTGGAAGTGGAGAATGGTGCCAGTGAGTGAGGCAGCAATGGATATGGTGAAAATGAAATGGTTTTTGTAACCGTGGAAGGTATTATACAGAAGCAAGAATGGATTCGTGTTTTAGAATCAGATGAAATGTGGAAACGTGTGATGACCTTTGTAGAAGAAGGATGGCCTGAAAAAAAATTACTTACTGGAGAGGAAAGGTCACTATGGGAAGTAAGAATTGAATTGTCGGTGAAAGGGGGTTTGCTATTCCGGTGGGACAAACTGGTTGTTCCTGAAAGTTTGAGGGAAAAGTTGATAAGATCTGCCCATCAAGGACATGTAGGCGTGTGTAAAACGAAAGAAGTGATAAAAGCAGATTATTGGTGGCCAGGGATTGACCGTGAAATTGAGAGGGTAGTTGGTGCATGCACTGATTGTGTCAAATCCGGGAAAATTTTGTTAGCAGTTTCCCAGCCAATGGGGAAGACAAGCACTCCTGAGGGAGTGTGGCAGAATTTAGCGATGGATGTTTTGGGTCCGGTTAACATGGGGATGGGTAGAGCAAGGTTCATCCTTGCCCTAGTTGATACCTTCTCAAGATGGACTGAATTCAAAATTGTGAGAGAAGTCACTTGTCAACGTGTTATAGAATTTCTGGAGAATGTATTTGAGAGAGAGGGCCTACCTAAGAGTATTCTCACAGATAATGGTCCACAATTCACGGGAAAGTTGCTCCGAGATTACCTTGTTAAATGTGGGATTGGGCACAAAAGAACTCCTTTATATTGTCCTCAAGGAAATGGTATGGTTGAAAGGGTAAATCGATGTATTATGGAAGCCATTCGAGGAGCAAATGCGTATGGCCTAGACAGGAGAGTGGCGGTGAAGGAAAGGTTGTATGCGTTGCGGATGGCTCCAGGTGTCGAGACAGGTATGGGTCCCTTTGAACTCATGAGGGGCCGAAAAGCCAACACCATGGTGTCGCCAGCCTGGTTGGGCAGAGCGAGAGAGACGGATGTGGTTGTAGATGAGGTAAAAAGGAAAATGGATGTGCGCAAAGGTAAATGGGTGGAGAGAGTCAAGGAGAAACATCCAAAAAAGAGAACTGTGGTTGAAGTTGGAGATTGGGTTTGAATAAGAAAAGCTGTGCTCTCGAAGAAAGGAGAGCCCCTGTACACTGACCCTGTTAGGGTTGTGCAAGTTTTCAGGAACGCTGTAGGGTTGGAAAGTGGTCAAGTCTGGAATATGTCCAGAGTTGCGAAGATTAAAAGATGATTTAATGTGGTCAAGTCTGGAACATGTCCAAAGTTGCGAAGATTGAAAGATGATTAAAATTTTATTTGTTTTTCATTTATTTAAGACAAAAATCTGTGTTCTCGTATATAATTTTTTTTTGTAAAATAGGGGAGGGGGATGTGTTGTATAAATGTCTAGCTATTTCATGGTTTGCTTAACCATGCTTATTCTAGAATAGCCATGCGAGGGAATGTTCTATTGGAATGTGGAATGTTTTAGCAGTGTTGTTGTTTCTTAAGTAATTTCAGTTAAGGCTGATATCCTGAATGTGTTGGGGGTCTTTATATGCTGTGCTTAACTTTGCACAATAAAAGCACTGAAAAGACATTACTGGCGTGTTGGCTTTTATAAGAGTTTCGGTGTCTTGCCAGATGCTCCACAGAGCAGAGATGTTTGAGGTATCTGTTGGCAGCTCATTCACCTCTACCCATTCACTTCTCAAGATTTCAGTTTCTTGGACGTTGTGTTCGTTTATGCTACCACAGCTGTTTTGGCTGTCCTTTGGCACATGCTTGTACATGAGTGAGTGCAACCAAACTGTTTTGTCTGTTCAGCAGGCAACAGGATTAGCACATTGATGTAGTCCGATTGCTGGGTCCCTACGGGCAATGAGTATGGGGGACATCCAGTGAGCTGTTATCAGGCAAGTGGTGTAGCAAAATTACATGGGAGTGTCCGTGGTCTACGTAGGTGGACTGGGAATTCACCATGGACCTTTGCAAGCAACATGGTTCACTGGACATTCAGTCAGACATTTCACATTCCATCCAACTCCTGGTGTCACTATTGTGCACTGAAAGAGTAAGAGGGGGATGAGGGCGGACTTGTGGGTGCTGCCTTAATGTAAGGGGTTTGGGCACAGATTAGTGGGGGTACTGGGACAAGGGCAGACATGTGGGTGCTTCCTTAATGTAGTGGGTTTGGGCCCAGAGTAGTCGGGGTACTAGGACGATGACTTGACAGTCGCAGGGGAGGAGTGGACGTAATGGTGATTGCTGATAAGTAATCCTCGATTAACTATTTCCCATGGGTCCGGCACAAAAGTTGCTAGACAGCGCTATGTTCTGTTTGCCATGGGGGTGTGTTGTGGGAGTGCAGAGCACTACTCATTTTTCTTTGCATTGCAAGTTTGTGGGCGATTTTGATTCCATGAATCGGCTTCCACCGCAGTAGATTTATCCCGCACAATATTTGTTCTCACGCTGACTACTTAGCGCAGACTTTTTATTTCTGTAAATTAGGCTGTAGTCTTGATTGGTGGGCAAAGCGCATTAGGTCTTGCGCACTGAAATATAGTCTCCCTTTTGCTTCTACTTAGCCCCCGGACCCACTTTCTCAAATGTTTTTTTCATTACTGTCCTTACGCTGTTTGGCACCTAAATGTATCTATAGCATGTGTCATCAGTATTGTTTATCAATCATCAGTATTTTCAAACCCATAATTGTATGGTAATGACTGTCCCCTTGAAAATTTTAGAGATATATTTCACAGATTATGAATCACGAATAACGGATTAATCACCAATAGAAGTCAAACACAATTTAAGGGACTTCTGAGTGGATTTCTTTTGCAGTAATCAGTAGTTGGTCAAGAAATCTACCAAATATTGAAATAACCAGTTGTTTTTTTGTAGTTATTACTGTTGCAAACCTGATAAAACACTGTAAAACTGCAAGGACACATTCTGTACATCTAACCACCATTATTTTTCATTACTCTCATTTTGAGCACTACAACATATGAATTTAAATAAAGTCAGAAAATAAACTATCAGCAAGCAACGGTTTCATTTCAATTTTCGAATGGCACATTTTTTTTTAAATGTATTTTTAATGAGCTGGTGAAGACCCCCAGATATAACTATTTGGACTCGAAACGAAACGATAAATGGAAAAGTATTCAGCCAGCACTTAAGTAATTAAAGTCTGGCAGAACTTTCGCAACCCCTTGCCACCTTTACAACTAATGTTTTACTCATGCAATAGAAAGCCTACAGCACAACTACGTTGTCCGTGTTGGACCTGCCTGTTGTGAGGGAAAAGGGACACGGACCCTTTAAGAGAAGTCAAGAGGGAAAGAGGGACAGAGGGGCGGGGCGGGAGGCGGAGGGGAAGCGGGAAAGTTGGGGGCGGCAGTTCTGGATTAATAAAGAGGAGGTTAAGGCGTGTCCTGGCTCCCCGCTTCCTTTAAGGCCTACCCCCGCGCATAACAACTGGCGACGAACAAGGAGACAAACCGTGATGCACAGCTGAGCCACGGAGGGGCTCCACACCGCAGGAGGCAGATGGGGACGCCAGTGAAGTGGCCCGGCGGCTGCCGTCAGAAGGGAGCCGTTCACAGAAGGACGCACGGAGCAGCCGGAGTGAGGAGGAACCCGGCGCTTCAAGAGCCCAGCAGAGGTGCGGCGCAGAACGGCAACTGCGACCGCAATCCGAAGAGGGAGTTCACGCCAGCGCATGTTGCAGCCAGAGATGTGGAGGAACTCGACGCATTGTGAGCCCAGCAGAGGTGCGGCGCAGAGCGGAAACCGCGTCCACACGCCGAAGAGGGAGTCAGCGTCAGCACACGCAGCAGCCGGAGTCAAAGAGGGACTCAACGCGTATGAGCCCAGCAGAGGTGCGACGCAGGAGGACGACCGCAGCGGACATTCGGAGTTGAAGAGGGACCCGGAGCAACAGCACAAGGCACGAGCCAGCCGTGACACGGAGGAGGTCCACACCGTGAGAGAGGGCAAAGGGAGACAACCCAGCAACGCGGCCCAGAGCAGCAGGACCGCACGGAACGAAACTCCAGACACGCATGAACAAATGAAAACAGTCAGGTACGGAGCACAAGGGGCCCGACCCAGTGAAAGGGCGGCATGACCGAATTACTGTAACGCATGTCATAATAGAGGCACGAGAAAGCATCAGTCATTGTCATAAGCCACTAGAAATCAAGGAAAACCGCCAAGCAAGCATCAGTCATTGTCATAAATCACTAGAAAGCGAGGAAAGCCACCAAGCAAACGTCAGCCATTGTTATACACCACTAGAACACGAGGGCAAGAAAACACGCAATGGCCCTCGAGACGACCAAAACCACAGCCAGCCGACATGTCGCAGCCAGCAGACGCAGCAGTGGACACCACAGCACCCGCAACACCAGGGGTAACACCCACCAACCCTGTGTCATTCCTTGGTTGTCCAAACCCATTTGCACTAGAACAGCAAGAGAACCAAGGCCAGAGATGGCAAGAGTGGATGGACGAATTTGAAGAATTTATGAGGGCGGTAGGGAACCAATATGCGCCCAATAAACTGGACATATTCACAAACTTGGTCGGGAAGGACATCAAGAGCGTCATCAAGACCATCCCGCAAGCGGAAAGGACTACATACCCGAAACTTATCGAAGCCATCAACAGTTGTCTAATAATAGTCCCAAACAGGGACTACGAACGCTACATATTCAATCAGTACACCCTGATGCCCCAAGAAACAGTTGGTCAGTTCATATTACGCCTCCAACGAAAAATCACATACTGTGACTTTGCCAACTTTGATGACGATGAGGCCATCTGATTGAGAGTCATAGAAGGATGCTTGTCGTCAATATTCCGTAAACACCTGCTGAAAAAAACACTACCCCTGAAGATAATTGCTGAACTGGCCAGAGTGTACGAAAGGGTAGATGTTCAAGCGGCCCACATTGAAAACCCGAAAAAGATAGGCTCCATTGCTGCCATCACCACCAATCAATCAAGCCGCCACTATGCCAACACGTACAGACAAGACCAAGGGAATAAGGCAAGACGTCCTCCACCAGAAAGACAATATTATCGGTGCGGATTCGAATTCCCGCACAAGGACCAATGCCCTGCAATAGGACAGATGTGCATGAAGTGTGGTCAAGAAAATCACTTTCAGAGCATGTGCCGGGAGAAGACACCCCCACTACCAGTGTATCGACCACCCAACCAACAGGCGACCCCGAGAAGATCTGAGGTGCCGAGACCGTTCAATCTGAGGTCATACCCTGAACTAGAATATAACAAGCCCTTCACCAACCCAAGGCCCACGCATGACGCCGGGTTCATCAGGGCAGTAGAAAACCTATAGGTGGATCAGACGGACGAGACACACGCCAACCAGGAACAAATATACCAAATGCAAGAATATCCCGAAGAAGAACACCAAAGGGAGTATGCCACCAGCGACCCATATGAGAACCCACCAATTGAGGAACACTCAATGGAACAGGCACAATATGCGGAATATGACCGATACAGCAGGGAATACGTTCGACTCATCTCAGATGCCTCAGACGACAGCACAGCACCCAAGGTGACGGTGCACCTAGGAGGAATAGACACACCATTCCTGGTGGACACGGGCGCAACCGTTAATGTCATGAACAATCTAACATAGCAACACTTAGAACACAAATTCCCGCTGCAGCCGTTGCACGCCCAAATATTCCAGTGGGGCGCAGCACAGCCGCTAATGTCAAAAGGACAATTCGCATGTGACCTCGTCCATAGAGGAAAACGAATACAGACAGTGATACTTGTCAAACACAGTCCCGCAATGGGAAGGTGCCTCCTGAGCCACAAGACCGCTCTCGCTCTAGGACTCATTGACATCCACTATGATGAATCAGAAGCCATTCAATGTATACCACCCAGCTCCCAACTGATACAGGCCGTCCATCAAGAGGCCCTAAACATCGAAGACCTGAAGGCCACCTATCCAAAGCTATTTGAAGGAGTAGGCATGCTAAGGAACAGCGTCATCAAGCTTCAAACAGACCCAAAGGTACAGCCAGTACCACAGCACGCCAGGAGAGTAGGATTTCACCTACAGACAAAAGTAACCCACGAGCTACAGACACTGCTGGACAATGATATCATAGAAAGAGCAACAGGACCCACACCATGGGTGTCACCACTGGTAGTCATCCCCAAGGCAGACGGACACCTCCGCCTCTGCGTAGACATGAGGATCCCGAACACAGCCATCCAAAGGGAGAGACACCCCGGCCCTAACATTGAGGACATGTTGATCAGACTCAACCAAGCCACCAAATTCTCAAAACTGGATCTCAATCAGGGATACCACCAACTTGTCATCGATCCGGCATCCAGACCCATCACCACATTCACCACCCACGAAGGCCTGTTTCGATACAAACGACTCAACTTTGGGATCTCGTCCGCCGCCGAAATTTTTCAAGAGACAATTCAGAGACTTATTAGCCCCATCACCAATGCGTTCAATTACAGTGACGACATCCTCATATTCGGCATCACCCAAGACCAGCACGACACCGCCTTACATCAGGTCTGCCGCATCCTCCAGGACGCCGGACTCACTCTTAACAGCCAGAAGTGCGAGATCAACACACGCACCCTATGTTTCTTTGGCCAAATCTTCTCGGACCAAGGCATCAGGGCGGATCCGGAGAGGATCAGCGCCATAACAAACCTGCCCAGTCCAAAGGATGTCTCCGAACTCCGCTCATTCCTGGGCATGGCCGGATACTGTGCCCGCTACCTACCGCAGTATGCCTCACTAGCGAGCACGCTGCAGCAATTGCTAAAAAAGGATCAACCCTTCCTATGGACAGACCACTGTCAACAGGCTGTCTCCACCATAAAACAGGAGCTCGCCGCCAACTGACAATTGGCGTACTTCAATCCGCAATGGCAAACAGAGATAACGGTAGATGCGAGCCCAGTGGGGCTGGGTGCAATTCTAGCCCAAACAGATCCGCAGGACAATACCAAAACCCACATAGTAGCATACGCCAGCCGTGCGCTCAATGCCACCGAACAAGCATACTCACAGGTGGAGCCTGAGAGCCTGGCGGCCGTGTGGGCATGCAAGAAGTTCCACCACTTTGTCATCGGACAAACCTTCACCCTCATAACAGATCACCAGGCCCTGCTGGCCCTTTTTGGCAACCCAAGGATCAAAATGCCTCCACGCATCGAACGATGGGGCATTCGCCTCCAAGAATATGACTATACCATCGTCCACAAACCTGGAGGCGATGCCAACCCAGCCGACTATTTATCACGACACCCGGACGGAGCATCCGACACCACAATGCAGGGAGAAGCCGACGGATACGTTGCATACCTGTCACACAATGCCCTCCATCCGGCCATCACAGCACAACTATTTGCAGAAAAGAGCAGAGCTGACCCCACCATCAAGGCAGCAGTTCACTTCACGAATACAAACAGGTGGCGACTAGCGGCCAACAAACACTTTGAGCCAGGGGAGGGGCGGGGGGGGGTCGACAGAAGAGACCTACCCAGAATGGAGAGGATACACAATGAACTGGCTACAACAAGCCAAGGCATGTTACTCAGAGGGAACTGCCTGGTAGCACCCAAAAGCCTAAGGAAGCCACTAGTAATGATCGCACACGAAGGCCATCGAGGTGTCGCCAATACCAAAAAGATACTACGGAACCAGGTGTGGTTTCCTCACATGGACACCATCGTGGACGACATACTAAGACACTGCAGCCCGTGCCAAGTGAACGCAGCTGGTACACCACCCTACCCGCTGTGCATAGTTCCGCTCCCCGATGGACCATGGCAACGCGTGGCACTCGACTTCTACGGCCTGCTGGAAGAGGGAGGCTACCTGCTAGTGGCCATAGACGAGTACTCCCGATTCCCGTTAGTGAAGCATGTACAGTCTACAGCCTTC